>NC_053159.1:40874953-40982453 GCF_016835505.1 Polypterus senegalus
GAGACTTACAATATACAAGGCAGAGACTGTTTTTTTTTTTTTTTTAATTTCAGATACATTCCTGTTTATATATTGTTTTTTATTTTGTTACCCAGTATGTTGCATGCCATAAACAGACTCACTGTTGATCACTGTTTGAGTCTAGTTTCACATATTTCAGGGACACATCACAGTTTATCTACTGATGACTTTTAGCACGGTTACTCATTATGAAATATGTCACAGCCGCAGGCTGAAATGTGCATACACAATACCACATGTCTATGCTTTTAACACAATTCTACTAAATATTTTGTCCTTATAGAATATTTTTGTGGCTCTGACTAAAACAAATAGAATGTAACATGTGTAGCTACCACTAGGATACATATAACCTGTAAAATCAGTCAGTTCCTCCATCCCTTTGTCCACTTTCCACATAAGGTCATTCATTCATTGAGTTGCAGATATTTGAAAACATATTGGCTAGCACGAAGCACTAGACAGGATCTAACCCAAACTGGGACAGCAGCCCACCACAAACAACAATCACACTCTCTCACAATTGGCCAATCCAATATATTTTTGGGAGATATGAGGAAATGCAGCCATACCACATGCACTTCAGAAGAAATCACCTACCTTAAGCTAAGCATGTTCGGGCACAGCCAGAAATTGGTTGGGAGATCAAGGAAGAACTTGGGTTGCTGCTGAAAGAGGTGTTGGTGAGTCCAGTATGGGGCGCTTACTCTATGGTATGAATGTGAACCCAGTGCCGCGGTACTGTGATGGGGACACTGTGCTAAAAAAATGGCACCGTCCTTCAGATGAAACATAAAACTAAGGTTCTGACTCTCTGGGATCAAAAAAGATCTCACAGCATCCTTCTTAAACAGCAGGGTGTATCTTTATGTCCAGGCTAAATTGCCCTCCATGGTCTTTCTAATTGGCTATCTCTCTCTCACCGCCTAGTAGCTAATGTGTGGTGAACATACTGGCACAAAAATGGCTGCCATCACATCATTCAGATGGATGTTACACATTAGTGATGGTTGAAATAGCTCCGCAATCACTCTGAAAAGTGCTTTGCATAGTGAGAAAAGTGCTATATAAATGTAAAGAATTATTATATTTTTAAGCACCCAAGGAAAATGCACATACAAACACATCTGAAAATGAGCAACTTGTACAGAGACAGTGGCCAAGTGAAGATCTGAGCTTAAGTGAGTGGAGCTGTGACCTTGTATATATTTTTAAATAAATAGTAAATGCAATATCGTTTAATTACATTTTATAACTACAGTATAGTCTACAGTCTTCATTTGTCATGAACATCGGAACAGTGCAGTGTTATAGACAAACAGTGTGAGGTGACACTGTGGGAGAATCAGGACTGGTAAACTCTTTAGGAATGCAATTTAGATTTAAATGTAAAAGAGAATGACTGACTCTTTAAAGTGAGACTTAATGAGCCCACCAATCCAGTTTCATAAAAATGCATGCAGAGATTTTCAGAGAACAGAAGCAACAATCGTTAAAAAATCGGAAAACATATTTTGGCCTGTTATTTCAGTGCATGCCATTTCAATATTATGAAAGTGTAATTTCAAGTTTTATATTTAATTCCGTGTTTTAATTGTATGTCCTTGCCTAAGAAATATCTTTTTTTCTATTTAAATTTTAAGTATGTCATATCACCATTTTGGAATCACAGCAGGCAGTTAAAAGGTTGCTAAGAGATCTAACCTGGTTCCTTCCTCCCACAAGGCATAATAATTTTGCATCATGAAGACTCATATAAAATTCCTGTGCTGCCCCAGTAGCAGTTTGTCTGAGATTATAAAAGCGGTTTAGTGATTTAGATTCTGCCACTTTGGTTTAAGATTTATAGATTTCTAATGTTGATTTGGTTCTCTACCTTAGTGTTTTGACTCCAGTGCTCTAGAAAATCACTCCTTGTAATTTGTGTCCAACTGCGGTTATGGTTAAGCCCTCCAGGTTTCATGGCAAACTACAGTCTCTTTAGAAATCTCTTTTGTTTTTCCTTTTTGGAAGACTCACCCATCTCCTGCCTATCTTCTGGTCTGTTGCTTATTATATCTTAGCAGTTGCTCGCTGTCTCATTTTACCAGCAGACTATTTGAAGAGGCTGGCTGGAGATAAAAAGCAGGCAATTAGCAACCAGGCTGCAGTCCAGCCGAACCTCTTTGGGTTTTCATAACTGGCATAACAACCGTGCTGAATGAGTACTCACAAACAGTTACAAAATGGGTCTTTAGAATAGAAAGCTAGTTAAATGAAATCGACAATGACAAGTAATGTAGAGTGGTGAAACTGACAGTACTGCAAGTCAGAAAACAGTGTTGAACATTGTCTGATATGCTATAGGTAGCCAGGGGAAGCGAGGTGTGCTCATTCTGCTTTGGTCTGTGTCAGAACTCTGACAGCAGAGTTTTAAATATGTTGCAATTTGATATTTTAAGTGGAAAGACAATTTAAAAAAGAACTGCAATATAGGCTGATTTGTAGAGTTCTTTAAAAACACAGATATGTCTACTATTAAAGCACTGGCAGGATAGTCTGCACTGAGGGAAACAATTAATATTTTTTGTTTCATATATTGCCTTTCCTCACAAGTATCATCAAAAGTTATATTATAAACAGAAGAATACAATTACAAAACAACCCAAAGTGTTGATGACTACTACAATATTTGTATTTGACAGTGTCAGATGTAATCTAATTAAAAGTGAAAAATCATTACATACCTCAGGGAGGCAAGTAATGCTATCAGATTTTTCTGTTTCATCTTTAATTGGGTTTTGCAAAGCTAACAGTAATGTATTTGTCCTTCCCAAAGGCAAATCTTTCAACACTGGTGCATTAGCTTTATTATTGTTACTGTACAACTTTAGCCATTTAAGTTATTAACTTTTGACAATTAGAAAATTAATAATGTTGTAACCATAAATGACCCACTGAATCACGTTTAAAACACTAGAAATGCTTGAGGTGTATGTTGTCAGTTATACAAAAGCTACTCCACAGAATAGCACCATAGTAACTATGACTTGTGACTTTTATCATGCTTTGTATACTTCTTGGAAAATTAGGTAAATGGAACATTACTTTGTCTACAATAAAACACAGTGTCTCATAGCCTTGATGATCTACTGTGTCTGTTCATTAACCTTACATCTCTTAATTGCCGATTAATATTCCAGATTGACAAAAGAACAGCGGTGATTACAATATTAGTACAATAAAGCAGCAAGTGATGTCTGTGCTGTTTGTGTGTAATTTAGACCAGTGACAAAGAAAGAAGCAAAAAAAATGTTAACAGGGAAACTTTGTGGCTTCTGTCAGTTTAGAAAGATTTTTGTCATTCCTCTTCTAAACCTTTCACTGACTGGTTAAATGGTCTTTTGCATTCACTAATTTCTTTTTTACTTTTTCTACTTTGGCTTCTCTGAAGATAGTGTCTATCACATAAACCTCTGCTTTGAGTCATCTCCTGGAGGACATGAAAGGTTACATTACTTTTTTTATTAACTCATGCTTATGATTGTTTCCTGATTTTTGTTGAAAACATGATAACAGAGTAAAATCTGCTTTGGGTAATTGTCTTTTCCAGCCATGGCTCAAGATCAAAATGGAAAGGAGGGCATCTGAAATACTAAGGGTACATGGTTCAGTGCTGGGTCAGATGTGATAAAGTTCCAAAAATCCAACAAGTAACAACATACCAGACTGCAGCCATGATGGTGTGGGGAGAGTTCGGTTTAGCCTGGTTAAATGACGCCCCTGTACCTAGGCCTGGTTTGTTACCTCAACTTAGATTTATTTACTTTTAGGACTTTGTGATGACTTAAATGATTGTTAGTAATGTCGCAAAATGCCAAATCTTGGGATTGAAATAGGGTGTACTTTTATCTTTATGTTACTTTATATAGGGAAGGGCCAAATAGGGGTTTACCAAATCAGGAATAATAACAAAAAGATGGTGTGTTTATTAGAAGAAATAGAATGTGGATGGAAAGACAGATTTTCAATTATCACCATGTATCAATAGATTTTGAATTATACCCATGTCTCAAAGGAAAGACAATACGACAGACAAACCAAAACCTACCAGTCTAAAGGGGCTTGACCCTGAAATTAAACACAACTGTATTTGAAGTGACTTCCTGATACCACTCTGCCTCCTGATTCTCAGTTTTTTTTTTGTAACTTTTCCCTTCTGATAGTGAGCTTTCACATAGGTTGCCAACCCTGCTGACTGCACAGCTTGCCTTTTACTGTAATAGATTAGGTGATCACAGTTATACGAGAAGGTCACAAGAACACAAAGACAGCCTACAAACTCCATGAAGACTGCCTCACTTAAACAGAGACCCTCTATCATACAAAATGTGCATGAAGTGAGTGAAATATTGAATATAATGTGCATAGGCTTCAACCAATCAATGATTGAAAATAGTGTCATTAACAAAAAAAATAAATGAATATTATCATTACTTTACAGAGTAGTAGGCCTCTTAAGTGTATAATCAATACAAAAACCAAAAAAGCATGCTGCAGAAAACCCAAAAGCTAATAATTATGCCAACCACGACACTTATAAAACAATTCACAATCGCAGCTGTGATGGCCTACAGTGGGAATGAGGCATCAGTGATGCATAACATGATTCATTGATAAAGAAATTCAATCTGGTATGTTGTGGTTTTTTACTGTTTTAATGAAAATGCTATGGTCCAAAGATAACAAGCAAAATATCATATAGTCGGGCTCTGAACGTCTTTGTGGACAACAAATGATTTGTTAAAATGTGTAACATTTTTTACTTTATGAAAACATGTTACACGTGTATTTAATTAGGTAAACATTGATAAACATTGCAGTATAATGGTTACCTTCTCAGAATCTAAGAGAGATACAAAATAGCCTGTTCAATAAAGTACTGGATTATGATTTATCAATTGTCATTTCACACTCATCTCAATATTAAATATATTTTCAGCTGTCTTATTATGCCTTTGAGATATATCAAGGCTTGTCATATACTGTTATACAACTGATTTTAACAAAAGAAATGACAGCACAGTGGTGCACTGGTTAATGCTGTCATTTTCCAGATTGAAAGACCAGGATTCCTGCCCAGTCTGGTCACTACAAATATTTAGTTAACATGTTTTCCATCTCTCTCTCTATCTCTCCCCCAAATGTCTGTTTGGTTGGGATTTTTCCTGGTTGGTTTCTTTCCAAATCCTTAAGGCATGCATTTTTGGTTAACTGTTAAATCTAAGCAGGTACAGTATATCCATGAGTTCCTGTGACAGTCCTTCAGTGGACTGGAATTCTATCTCAGTGTTTTCCAGGCCTGAGCCCACTTCTGGCAGGATGGTTTCTTGATGCTTAGAATCCTGTATTATACATGAATTGACTGCCTGCTCCTGAATGACTGGATACCAGCTTTTAAAAGTTATGATTAAGGTAATAATAAACAGCTGCATTACCAAGCATCTGAAAAAAAAGACGAAATTTACTCCATTGCTGAAAAAAATAGAAATGAAGAAAAGAGACACATGGGTTCAGCTGGGTAGACTTCATTAGGTATGTGTTAAGTCTGATCTATCTAATTTTGGGGCGATAGGGTGATAGTATTGACTATGACTCTGAAGATTGTGATGCAGCAGTTAGCACTGTTGCTTTATGAATTCAGCATCCTGCATTTGATCCTTGTGCTGTTGTTGCTGTGATCAAGCAGGAATGAGCAACATAAATACCCATCTGTGTTATCATAGAAGGGTCCTAGGGTAACTCTATTCTCATTTTCAGACTGTTTATTACAGATACCTGAAAATAGAGACCCAAATCACCATTATAGCCCTTATTTTTTAACTTAACAGACTGTTACAAGCCAAAACAATCAGAAGGTTAACCCTTTTATTCATGCATTATACATTACTTAACATTCCTAATATGCCCAAAACAGAAGCAAAGTAAGTCAGTGTTACAAATTATACCAAACACAACTTGAATGTAGGAAGTCTAGACATTCAGTATTCCCACATAACCTAGTGACTCTTCATCTTAGTAGGCTGATTGGTCTCTGGTCCAGCATGGCCTCTGGGTATATGAAATGACAGATAGTCCTGGGCTTTTGTATTACTCTACATTTATGTTGGTCTTATGCTTTTTTGATGAACCTCGTAGGCCAATGGGACACAGTATTATGCAGTCGATTCACCTGGTTCAGTCCTCATGTCCTTGGACCAATCCTTTTTACGTATGACTTATGTCCTTGAAAACATCTACCCAGCATTCCACTGCAGCCCAGCCAGGATAGGTCAAATTTGTTTTGTGTCCTTGCAGGCTAACATTTATTGGGAATTTGTGATCTTTTTAAATTTGCTGGCGTCTTCCCAAGTTCTATTTCCAAATAAACACATTAGTTTTGGGGGTATCTTGATATCAGTCTTTTTCATTTTGTGTCTGCTTTTAATTGCATAATATATTTGGGCCATGTTTGACGCTGTATTTGTTTATTACCGGGCAGTGCCACTTTATATTTCATTTCATTAGGACTGCTCACTTCCCTACCTGAGTACAAGGAATCCTAAAATCTTCATTTTGAAAATCTTTTGGCTTCCTTGTTTCTCTCTCTTGCGTATTTTAGTAGCTGTGCTTCTAATCTTCCAGTATTTATCCCTTTCCTGTCCTTTGGCTTTACTTAATAAAAAATAATATGCTTCAAGCAAGCATGACAACATATAGAGGTCAATTTTTACTGGCTCCAGTCTGGTATGTGATAAGTATACAACTATTTTATAAAAGGAGTTTCTAAAAGTTTATTATGATAAAGTACATACATTATCATAATATTATATTGCACACCATGTCACAATCCACTCACACAATCTTGTTTAGAGATACCAGTTGTCCTGATCCCATTTGGAACTGAGTGAGGAATTTGAAATCCCTACATTAAACATATTACATTTTCAAACTTGATTAATATGATTGGAGGGAAAGGCAGAAACCAGACCTGGACAGGACATTTGTCTGTCTCAGGGCCCATTCATGTTTAAACTTACAATGTCAATGATTATCCTAATCTTCATGTTTTTCAGAATGTGGGGTGAAAACCATAGTACCTACAAGAAAAACTCATACAGATATTGGGAGAATATACACAATCTATATTGACAACAACTATGCATGGGATCTGTAAAAAAAATGTGAATTACTGTGCCACTGCTGCCTTCACTGCATCATAATTCTAGGTGAAATTATCCAACCCTATAAATTAATATGCCTGCTGTGCAATTTCTTTATGTTATGTTACTTTAAACTTTTCTAATGATAGATTCTTTTAAGTGCATTATTACCTTTGTATTTTATTTAACCCATCACTGAATAAGAATGAAAAAGAGTTTACTAAATAAAAATATTAGGTTGTATTATGAAAAATGCTCTAACATAAGGACTCAGACAGACTGTAAATTTGTGTTTTATGAGATGGGTATGAATGGTAATTCAATTCAGTTTGGTCTGTGGGAATGCACTTGGATAAAAAATGATTAACAATGGAAAAGGATTATTGGTTTTGGGTTCAGAAGTGTAAAGGATGGGAGACTGGAAGAGTAGCTATCAGGTGTGTATGTTATGAAATGACAGTGAAGCTGCTATTAGAAAAAAACGACACGGGTAGAGAATGAATAATGTGATGTGTATGCTGAAGTCAGAGTCACAAAATGCAGAATAATGCACCAGGTCTAGACTCTTATTTTGCACAGGTTCTGTTTTGTTATTTAAGGAAGAAGATAAGGGATGCTGTGTAACATTCAGCAATAAGATATTTAATAACATTTACAAAGGCAAACACTCCTTCCAAGCGAAAATTATAAATTGCAAGCAATAATTAATTCATCGCATACAGAGTGTAATTCATTGTCAAACTGCCTGCCAGACAGAAGAAAAAAAACTGCTTGATGCATTTACGGTGAATTTTTACATAATTAATTGTATCAGTGATTTGCAGATCATTTACAGAAAATCACCTTCATCAGAAGACACTGGAATATTATCCGATAATAAGAATGAGGATTTTTTTTTAAGTGGTCATACTGACAGTTTATTGAAGATGGTCTTAAGCTAGAAGAATTGCTGAAAGCATCAAATCTAATAAGCGTGAAACTGTGAGCAAAAAAGTTAATAAAATACTTTTTTGAAGTGCAGATCTTTTTTTTGTCTCATCATGCTTTAAATGTTATCTTACAAATATGTGCAAAATAAAAAACAGCATGATGTGTGAATGATTGATGACAATTGCAAGTCTTTTTGACAGATTTATCAAAGTATATTGAAGTTATAAAACATTCATACACATAAAGCAATAGCATGTTTTAAAATGGATTAAAAACAGTGACACACTGAGTATTCATCAAGAAATGATAATATAAAATACTGTCAAAACTCAGCATTGCAAAAAAAGTGAAAGATTCATTGGCTTGACGAATCTTTTTTGATTACTATGGAAAAAATGACAGCATTAGCGCAAGAAAGAAAAACACCTATAAATCACGCACTAAAGATCAAAACATTGGTATTTAAAAATACTGTTAAATCAAAAAGCTACATCGACCTTACAAAAACAAAGCATGTGGCAGCATTTCCCAGGTTTTGTATTCAGCCCAGTTCATGTCCGAGTTTGAATGTCACACAAGTTCTCCCCATGTTCCCAATTTTAATCGCAATGAACTCTTTTCCTTGCACACCACAAAGACTTGTATGTTAATTTGAACTACAAATCTAAACTGGCCTGGGATGACTGGTTGTGAGAGTATTTCATAGTGGACTGTCATTCTATGAAGAGTTCCTGCATTTCTTGCCTGTCAGCAGCTGGATGGAGCTTCACACCAGATAATCTTTTTGCTTTCAGTTTACTCATATGTCCTGTTGCTATGCCACATTAATTAGGCTCAAGTCACATGATGGAAGGGTGCACTGGCAATAAAAGTGGAAGCCTAAATGGAGGTCTTTGGTCATGCATTGTGCAACCTGCCTTTGAGAAGGACTGTAGTTTAGTCCTCAGTTTTGCTTTTTGTGAGGTGACACTTTTGACCTTTGCTTGCATTTTATTATGAATTTCTCTGTCTAAGTCTTTTGGATATATTTGCTTAAGATTGTTTGCCATTAGTCTAACCTCCTGCTCATTTTTTCATTATGTATGAATTGCAGACTTTGACATGCCTATTACGTTGTTGGGTACACCACAATCTGTATTGTGTTCTGGGTGTGTAAAACTGATCGCATTGTGTGCGACAATATGCTGTGATATAGCCAGACAGGCCAGTGCTTGCAAACCTGTGTCTAATGTGGCCAGGATAATCTATAAATTACTCAGTTTCAGAAAGCAGATGAATAGAAGAAGAAAAGAATGGTTTAAAAAAAACAGCAAAATGGATTGGTCATTGAATAAATGAAGTTAAAGGTGTCAATGCTGAAGGTAATTTACCCTTCTTTAAGTAGGAAAAGTTAAAAACAAAATTCCACTTTACTACATTTTGGTCTTGTTGCACTAGTGTAAAACAGGTATACTGTACATAATACTAAATTCCACACCAGGAAAAATACTGGTAAAGCCTTTGGCATATTTGAAGTATGATAAAATCTGCACAATTCACTGTTTACCACCATGATAACTAAATTTCCATTCTTCCGATAATGTTCATAGTCATATGGATTTTCTTCTCAGATTTTAATATTAATTATATGTTTACTGTTCTTGATATTGTGGTTGCAATTTATTTTTTATATAAAATAACTATTTTTAATATAGCTTTTTTTATTTTAAAGTACCAAGCTGGTAACAAGTATTTATTTTTTTATAAGTTCTTTCCAGGTATGAATGTCAGACATTATGGTTTTCTGAAGGAAGAAACAATTGGTAACACAACTTAATAAAGTAAAACATGCGTTTGTCTTTATAATGCTTTGAAAGATAATAACAATACATATAGCAATGATATAAATACACAAATTACATTTACATGCAAAATAAATGGCATTTTCTGCATTATGGGTTACTTTGGAAAATGTGCAAAATAAATATAATACGTTTCCTTTAGTAGTTGAAGAATTCTTCCTTTGATTTCTCTTCAATTTGCAATTTGTTTTTTAAATTTGGCACTCACAGCAGCTACCCAATGTCAGGCAGGTGCTCACTTTTAACTTTCATAAAACTATATGGGCACAGCAAGCTCTTGCAAGCTGTTGAACAAGGCTTCCAGACTAGATTCTTTCCAGGCAAGTGTCAAAGGATAAACGATTTACACCACTAGCTGATTTCCTCTCAGATTTGCCCTGTCACTGTTTTTGGGAAGACTTAGCAGTAAGGCCAGTGCTTTCAGCAAAACACGCTAAAATCATTTTTCCATATCAGCTAAGTCCTAATACTTGCGCACCTGGGTCATTTAAAAAAAAAAGATCACAGTGCACCTTTTGCCTCTTATATACCTAATGGCCATGGATAAACTCCTGTTCAGCTTAATTATCTTCTATATCACATGTAAACAGAGATAGCAACCTTTAACTGCAATGTGCCCAGGATATCACTCACGCAAGTGTAAGATACAAATGCAGAACTAACTACACTGTGTAATTTGTTCCATATAATTTAGTCAGATGCAAAGTTCAGCTGGTCTGAAAAAGCTGAATACCATACATACAAACTGAAAAAAATAATGTTTCAGTTCCTTTGGCTTTGGGAATGTCCAATCACTCTGCCTTCAATACTGCTGTTAAGAAGAAAAGACATATCTATTCTGATCATTTTCCATGTAATCGGTTGTAATCAAAATAGCATTTACCATGTTACTTTAAAATCTGAATATATAATTAGATTGAATTATCATTAAAAATGAATTTTG
Source organism: Polypterus senegalus (assembly GCF_016835505.1). Classification (NCBI taxonomy): domain Eukaryota; kingdom Metazoa; phylum Chordata; class Cladistia; order Polypteriformes; family Polypteridae; genus Polypterus; species Polypterus senegalus. The sequence continues at coordinate 40,885,870 of NC_053159.1, forward strand.
CTTTTGCACATGAATGATCTCTGCTTCTCTTAATTTAACTGATTAACTAAGGACAATTAAGCTAACAAGCCTAACATGGGAAGGGGAGAACCAGTGATCACTACCATCATTTTATGTTGTCCTACATCTCAAAATAATGACAACAATTTCATTATATCTATAAAACGGTTTTGCCAATTTTATACTTTTTGCAGTGTTTAACATTTCATGCTTTGAATTTTATAGTTTTAGTGTTTTTTTCTCTTCTCTAGCATTTAATTATGCAGATTTATAATTTCAGCACATTTTATACCCGGATCTCTTTCACTACTGGTAGTTGCGGGCAAATAAAGAAACAAAAGTATTGACTTACGACTTGCTGTCTCCTAGAAGTGTGAAGGTAGAATGTGCGTGATTTGACAAAGTATGATATATAACAAAGGCAGATATATTGTGCGTCATGTTTGTGTACCATCAGCTGCATTACCTAGTGTGAATTTTGCTGCAATTCTCTGAATGATGGAAGGAACTCGAGAAGAAAGAGAAAATGCATAATAAATGTAAAATGAGCTAAAATTTTTGTTTTCCTAATGTTGCATTCTTAATTTTTTATGTTTATAATGTAAGTGAAAGGGTAAAATCACTCAGAACAATAGTTTTGCCAATATATGATTATATACACGACTCCATGGTCATTATGACATCATAATACTCAGTATGCTTATCATTGACATTTCTTTTTCCAGCATGTCTTCCTTCATTACACTCACTTTTCCTGCAATTTCTTCCCACTGCATTGTCTGTCACGTGGAAGGGTCTCCATCTTCCCTCAAGGTCATTGATTTTTGGTGAACAGTGGAACTGTTGCTCAGCTTGTAACAAGGCTGATTTCTGCCTATGCCTCTTATCTTTCTCATGATTTCCTAGCTCTAAAAGAAATGTGGATCACTTCATGTAACTCCCGCTGCACTTTCTTCCTCTTACAGGTTTTCTCACACTCCACATGCAACTGGACGTAATGGTGGTAATGGGATTTTCTTGTCTCTTGACTGTATACTAACTGTCCATGATAATCTTAGCACCTTCTCATTTTCTTCTTTTGTATTTCATGCTAATAATTTATTTCTCCTATATCCATATGCTCAGATTCAGTTATCCTTCTAGAAGACTTCAACATCAACCTTGATTCTCCTTACCCGCCTGCCTTATTTTTATTTCTCTCTGTCTGCATTCTGTCTTTCTCATTCTGTGGGTCTTAAACTTGATCTCCTTTTCACATGTAACCTCTACACTCCTTCCTCTCTATCCATCACTCCCTTAAATATCTTCCCCTCCTCCTGTCAAATGCAACAAAATCTTTCTTCTCTATGTCCTACCACCCTTTCCACTTCTGCCTACACTGCTCTCCCCTGATTACTTTCCCCAGGTCTCTATAGACTCTGCAACAATCACCCTTTATTCCCTTCCCTCTTTTTCTCTTGATGTCTAGTGTCTTTCTGTTTATCACCCTGCTCATGCCACTCCTTCCCAGCTGTAGCTATCTTTCACAGTCTGTGCTGCTCACAGGGAATTGCATTTAGCTGAAAATGCTTGGTGTAAAAAGAAACTACTGTCCCTAATGGATTAGCACAGGTCTCTCCTGTCTTCCTTCTCTGTATTTCAAGACTTAATCTCATTCCCTGAAAGAAATGCTCACTGCCTCTCTCCAAATGTAAGTCTCTCTTAAAGCTGTCCTGCTTCTCTTCTATAATTTTGATTCCTTTCCTTCCAAAATTATCAACATCCAAAAACAGTTCAAGACTCCTGGAACATCTTCTTGCCTTCCTCCGTGTCATTCACCTCTTTTCTCGACTCTACTGCAAATGATTCTGACATTTCTAGCATGCTCTGTAAACACCGACTCACCATCTGTGCCGTGGACCCCATTCCTTAATATCTTCTTCAGTCTATCTCTCCTTCCTTGACCTCTTTTCAGTGCCTTACTAACCTCTGGTATCCTCCCTACTGATTTTAAGAAGTCTCATGTAATTCCTCTTCTCAAGAAACCCCATTTTAACCCATTTGCACTGAGAACCTGAGAAACCACACTGTCTCCATTTCACCATTCCTTTCTAAGACTTTAAAATTCATAATCCACAAACAACTCTTTGTTTCTCTCCGACAACAATCTAATAGATCTGATTCAATCTGGATTCTGCAAGGATCACTCTACTCAGACTGCACTGCTTTCTGTGACTAATAATCTTAGAACTGCTCAACCTGCTTCTCTCTTTTCTACCTTTATCCTCCTTGAATGTTCATCAGCTTTTTTAATAGTTAACCACTCCTTCTTCATCTCTTCCCTTCAGAAACTCAGAAATAACGATTCAGCTTTAGACTGGTTCAGGTCCTTCCTCTCAGACTGATCCTTTTGTGTCTCCTGGTCTAGCTGTCTTTTCCAAAGAATCTGTCTGTATGTTTGCCTCAGGGATCAGAGTTGAGTCCATTTCTCTTTCTTACCTATGTTCATTGCTGATGATGCACAGATCTTCCTCTTATTTCCATCTTAAAACTCACCAGCTTCAGCCCAGATCCCCATGTGTCCTTCTGCCATCTTATCATGGATGAATGACCATCACCTTAAACCGAATCTTTCAAACTCAGATATCTTGTACTTGCCTACTGATTTTTCCTTTCTCAAATTTCTCTGTACACATCATCCTTGAAGATATCATCCTTTCACCATTAGCAACCATCAGGAATCTTATTGTGACTCTAGACTCATTGATTTAATTCATCGGAAATCTATCTTCAATGGCCCAGTCCTGTCATTTCTTTCTAAATAACATTCAGAGGATTCAACCCTTCCTCACCAATTTTGCCATGCAACCCCCTTGTTCCGACACTGGTTCTCTCTCAGCTGGACTATCAGAACTCTTATCTGGCAGGACTTCCTTCAACTGCTGTCAGACCTCTCCAGCTCCTCCAGAATGTAGCTGCTGAACTATTGTTCTCTTTTCCTTCTCTGTTTCACTCGTGTTACTCCTCTGCTTCAGTCTCTCCACTGGGTTTTTGTTACTGCAAGGATCCAGCCCAAAACTCTGATTGGTTTTGCTCTTCAATATCTCCAGTGCTTGGTCTCTTCTAATGTCCCTTCAAGAAATCTCCTTTCTGCCTATGCCTGTCTGCTGCTGTTGTACTGATAAAGAGTTTCTTGTATATATTACTAGCTGATTACCCAGTGGCTTCCATCACTGAGTGCAAGGGAAAAAAATAAAATGTAGTATATAAATTATTAAAGAGTAAAACATTAACATATAAGAAGTAAAGGTACATTGAGCAGTACTGGAGTGGTTTCGGGTAAAGTACATTTTATAGGCACTACAACACAACAGGTAAGTAGCACTAACAGCAGCTTAAATGTATTTGGATCATCTCTCGGTAGCAGATCCCTTGTGAAAAGCGCTACACGACCGCTGTGGTATAGAAATTACATTTTCTATGCAATCCTGCAAATTTCTGCCTGACAACCTTGCACGACGTGCCTGTGATTTAAGAGAAAAATTATTCTGAGAAATATGGACGCCACCAAGCCAACTTAAGAAGAATTAAATACATGAAAGCCAAGCTAAAATGCAAATGCATAAAAAGATATAAAGTATTTTTCAGGTTACTTTTATATAGCATGCTTCTCCGACACATGTATGTAAAATATTAATTATATCAAGAAATAAGCAGAGATATTTCATTATTTTTTACACAGTTATACTAAAAAGAATTATTAATGAAACATCAATGTTTTTAAGGACTAGTTGATATTTGTGTCCACCTTAGTTGATAGAAGTAAATTAAAGGTTGCCTTTGAAATGCCTTTTTTCATTGCTTTACTGCTAACAAGGGGAAGACATGAAGCTGAAATCCAACCAAGGTCCCTGGAGCTGTGAGGCAGGATCAATAGCAAAATCTAACCACTGCACTGCAATTTATTATTATAGTATTTAGCAGATTACCTAAGGTGAATTACGAAAATCAGGACACATGCAGTACAATACCTTTGAGACCTGGCAATACAAAGTTAACAATTGTTTGAACTTGTTTAGAACTGCACTTGGTTGGGTAACTAGATAGCAAAAGAATAAAAAATAAACATAGATAACAATGGCTGAGTGCCAAATGCCTCAGTAGAGAAGAGAGCTTTTACATGTATACTGTATCTACTAGACAGTAGGAGGTGAGGTGGCAAGATGATTTGTTTATGCGTGGATGGGAAGGCTTAATTTTGTGTACAGAATGGTAAACTTTAAAATACAACAACTTAGTTATTTTACACAAGTCACTTTTTGTCTGCTGTTTTAATTATTTGAATATACTGTATATTGTTAATCAGTATGTGAAAACTCATAATTCAAATTTTTTATAATAATAAATAGCAATAAAGCATGTACCTTGCACCTGATTTTTCATCTTTAAAGGAACGCATTCTGTGATGAGTGGAAATTCAACTTGTAATGAAGAATTTGTAGGTTTAAAGATAAAATGGGTTATTCCACACAATCCATTCTCCAGAACACATTAGGTCAGGTTAATTTTAATATTACTTAGAGTGGGTTACATGCCTTCACTACTTGTAAAATGAAAAGGAAGTAATTTAAAAAGCAAAAAAATATTTTTAATTAACTGGCAAGATTAATACTCCAAAGGACTTTGAAATGATTAATGTTAAAAGAAAAAAAAAACACGAACAAAAATATGTATAGATGGATCAGGCAGGTAGAGGTTTTTTATATCTCGTATATTATCAAAATAGAAGTCAGTCAGGCTTGAATAACTCACATAAAAATCAAAATGCATTACATACTACACTTACTGACACCTATTTGTAAGCTATCTGATTTAATAAGGGCTAAGGGTCAACATATTTCAGCCAAGGACAGAAGTCTGAAACTATAAAGTGATGTTCACGTTAAGCTAAAATAGAACTCCAAATTATGTCTCTAAATTTGACCTCTTGAACTTAAGGACCAGATGATATGAAAGAGTTTGATGGTCTTTCAAATGGCAGTGGGTTTTCAGGCCCATGCAATATCCAACCTCCTAAAACTATCATATAGACACATTATGCTGATGCTATCAATAATCAAAAAATAATTTTGATAACACAGGTAAGAGATTTGCAGCACATGTTTTGTTGATAACTTTAAACCATAACAGCTGATCTGCAACCAGCCATCCTGTTCCCATTTCACTTTTTAAAATATATGATTGATTTGAAGACTTGCATTTGTTTTCAGATTACACTATGTGACTGATATTACATGATTTAGGCATGTTGCATCCATTTCATCCATCATTTGAGATGTTCTATTAATATTTATCAATCTACAACATTCTATTAGTAAATGCTTCTTAGACAGGTAATTAGAAAAGAATACAAAGTAAAATAAAACAAGAGCACGGAAGTCTATTACTCTGACTCTAGAAGGTGTAGTAGATGTGAGATTAAAGAATGAATTTATTGGTGTTAATCAATTAAATATTATTTTGCCTTTGACAAATCTAATAATTTATCTGATAGTTTGGCAAAGTTCATTACTTTCCTGTATAGATGGGTTCCCAGGCATTCGATTTATATTTAGGTAACTAAAGCAAACTCCTTTTATGATAAAGAATAACACATTTTTTATCAGCACAAATATATAAATATAATAATTGCTTATACATTGGTATAAAAACACAGGATGCACAGGACCAATGAGACAGACATATTACACAGAAGAGCCTGGTTGTTCATTTTCGTTTAAAAGTTTTTTTATTAAACATTTCAATTTTTGAAATTTTAAAAGAGAAGCCTGAGCTACCTCACTATTGGCTCTCTTGCTCCAGTGCATAGTGTAAGGTGAAAGAGGAATACGCCATTATAGTGCATTGTGAAACTTTCCATTTCCACAACTAACCAATAGCTTGTTATTCAGTAACTAATAAACGAGGATTATGATTCTGTTTTAGTGTTATGCCAATAAAAGAAAAGGTAGTTTATTTTATGTAAAGAATATGAAATGTAACTGTGACTCGAGTCTAATTTGTTAACCACAAAATCAGTCCTATTTATCCTCAAACAAAAAATCTTAACACCAAAAATTGTTGCAGAGAAACAAAAACTGAGATTCTTTGACCAGAAATAAAAATGAAACAACCAACAAAAAAACAGTAACTTGTTTACAATCTTGGATAACCCAGAAACTCTAGGAACTGACCTTAGTGCCATGGTGCCACCAATGTCACCTGTCATGCTTCTCATGCTGGTTCCCATTAAGATAAGCCCACAAGATAAAGGCACCCGCAATAATTCCAAAAGGATGTGAAAAACTATTAAAGTCTTAAAAACTCATAAAAAAATATTTGCTGAGCATAAAGGAATACTGCATATTTTAAAACCATAGTAAAAATGAAAATGAAATGAAACCATGCAGAATAAGTTAGTAAAAATGTATAAGAATCCTGAACTATAATAGTGAAATCTGACATTTAAAACTCACAAAAAAGTCATAGGCCTCAAAATCAAACACAAAAGCCAGACTTACTCTCTTTGCAGTACTGTACAGGCCTCATAGGCAGCCTATACCCAACTCAAAAGGCAGGTTTCCAACCAAAGTTAATTTAAATTTAAAACAATTCTTACAGAATTTCTAAACATAAATAATAGCATAAAATACAAAATAAAATTAAAAATAATAACAAAAAGACTAAAAAACTAGAAAAAAACTTAAGCCAGGGAAAATACACTGGCTCAAACATAACAATGAGAAAGCAGATCTTTAGCTACCTATTTACTAGTTATTTAGTTAAATTGATCAGTTCAGTGTCTTAATTAAGATGCAGCAGTTCCTACCCCTACACCAGCAAAGACAGACGTGTTTTCACTGTGAAAGATGCAAACACACACATGCATGCAAATGTCTTTACTTTGTAACAATTGATATTTAGCCTTCAGTTTTCACACGTTGACAGCGACATCTAAATTGAATGGTTTCTTTTCTTCGGTTTTATTCTTGAATAAAAGCACACTTGTTTTGTTATACCTCTTGGGAAAGTGTTGTGGAGGACTGCCGGCTTCATACTCCAGTCCTCCCCCCCAGGCTGCCGGGAGGAGCTCTCCCGACAGCAGGATCATGCCCCGACTTCCAGCAGGGCACCATGGACCTTGGAGTGTTTATACACAGCCCTTCTGAATACCTTGGGGGCTGCTGGGAGTCGATGTAGGGGGGTTCGTGGGCTCATCTGTGCCCTATAACCCGGGAGTACGTCACGGTCATGTGACAGGAAGAAACAACGTGCTCCCGAGTTGAAGAAAAGGACTGTTTACCCTGACCCGGAAGGAATAAGGAACTGTGACTGATTGGGCAGAAACACCTCCAGGTCAGGGTGTATAAAAGGACTCTGGGAAAACCCAGACGGTGAGCTGAGCTGGGAGGTAGGAGGGCAAAGTGTCTGGGCGAGGAGGAGAGAATAGTATTGTTGAGTGGGTTGAATTTATGAGTAGTGTGGAGGGTGCTTGGTGCACTGTGCAAAAGAAGAATAAAGAGTCTTGGACTTTTACCTGTTGTCTGGCGTGGTACCTAAGGGTTCAAGTGAGCGCTAGTGCCCCATACTGCCACAGTGTTTATTTGATATTTGGACTTCAGTCTACACACTTCATGCCAACATTATGTCTTTATAATTATAACATGAAAAAAAAATCTATTTTTGTTATGTGTTCAACATTTATCCTATGTTAACACAGATCATTGTAGACACAGAACACATATGAAATGTATGTATTTCAAATTTCAATATGCTATTTCCTATACAATTCCTCACTCCCAGATAAACAGACTTTAGCTGTATTTTGTGTTTGACTTTAGCTGCCTTGGTAGGGGAATGGTGAGCAGGCCTCAGGGATTCTAGTGTCAAGGATGACACCTGATAGTGTTGTTAATCCAACTTTACATGAAGAACTTTGCTTGTGGGGAAGTTCACTCTTTCTCATTGCCATGTAATCCTTGCTTTCTTCAACTTATTGTTAAAACCCATTGCCATTTCCTGTGCAACTTTATAGGGAAATACATGATTCTTTCTGGTATGACAGTTTAGGCTCTAAAGTTCCCTTTAAAGTAAGGAAAACTGCTTCTTCTCTCAGTCTTCCCACACTGAGCTCATTTACTGATATTGAGGTTAGTATGGAAGTAGCTAACCTCTCACAACAGCCGTCTAGATCATAATCCCTCCCACCATCCCAAGTGTGTTCAGAAGGATGTAAAAATGTTCTGCTGCAAACAAGTCAGTTTCCTGCTATTTGTTGCAGGCCTCCTTCAGCAGAAACCAAACCCAAATTTGGCTGATGTATACCAAAGAGTTGAAAACTACTGCTGACATTAAATTGTAAAGGAAACAGAGGACATTTTGCTGTTATTTCTTGATTGTACAAGGTTTATTCTTTTGTCTGACAATGTTGAGACTTGGTAAACCAGTCTTGTCAGTCATCATTTTTTTTTACAATCTGAATAATTTGTTCCGTTTTCAAACTTTCATTTCATGTATTTGTACAAATTTTATTTATTTGCTCAAAAAACTTTTTAATTCTTTTTCTTTTTATTTGCATGAAATCCCTACTTTGAAAGAAAATGCATTGCTATGGGACATTATGTTGTTGCTAGGAAGCAGCCGCCTGATACAAGTTGATGAAGTGTGATGTATTGGCATCAGTTGTTTTGTCTGAGATGTGGATTCAACCAGGGAACTTGTGCTCATGGAAAGTCTAGCATTTGATACTTTGGTTTTGATTGTTATTCCTTTGTCTCGGTTTTTTCTTACTGTTTTGGTTTTGGTTAAAAAACAGGATTTTGTGGGTGAATAACTTTTGTATTTCGATTCCAACTATGATCACAGTTGAGCCTCTCAGTTTGAAAAAAATATTTTTTTAATTCTGAATATTTTATCTTTTGTTTGACTTTATTTCTCAGTATATGTGAAAAATAAATCTTTTTATTTTGTTTCTGAAGTAACAGGAGTCTCCTGCTCAGCTTCATCTACAAGTGGGAAATATGGGGTGATTGGTTTGGGAAAGAAGGCATTTGACAAGTTTGGAAAAGAAAACGGGTGGTGTGTTTCTGTTTTGTTTTGTGACATTTTGGAATACTTTGTGTTTTTTGTGACTAGCATAACATAACTGGTACAAAATTTTGTTCATAAAAGCCTGCAAAAGTTGTTAATTGACATTAGTATCTCTGACATTTTCATATGCAGGAATGTCACCGCATATTTAATTAATATATCGTTATCAGCTTGAACTTAGTAAGCAAGCTGACCAAACTCAAGTTGTACAGAAAATTATAGGATTGTTCAGACAGGAATACCGATGGTGTTAGGACCACTGGCTTTCTGTGTTTCTATTAAGGTTATTGTTTATAACAGAGAAGACCTTGGGCTTAATGTAAAAATGATGCGTACGCACAAAAATTTCAATTTCCAAGAGCTATCCTCTTGGTGCTGTTTGCTGAATTGGGGCTAACTTTATAAAGGAGGACTTTGAGGAATTGTGCTATACCTTCTCCTTTCAAAGTTCTATCCACTCTCAATTTTTCAGCCACAGGAGCTTTTCAACGACAACTTGTTGACCAATTGCGTATTTCACAAACATCTCTGAGTTGTGCCATGCCAGTTGTACAGAACTGTATTACCCGCTTGCCATCCCGATATATAAGATTTCCTTACACTGAGGTTAAATGGTTTAAACATCAAATTGCAGTTTGCAGCAACGTTTAGTTTTTCAAATGTCATCGGTGCAGTCATTGCTATTGCAATGGCGGTGGACAGGTTACACAAGCCAGGGATGAACCACCAAAAGAATGAGCTGGCATTACATCATATATAACTGGAGAACCTATAAAAATGGCAGCTCTGCACAATTGCAGGTGCTTTTTCCAACTAGTACATCAAAGGTAAGCAGTCCTTTTAAAGATAGTGAATCGCCTCAAAGAGCCATGTAAACACAAGAGAATCGTTGTGGCGTTTGGTGCCGTTGCTACATTATAAAGGCACCTTCAGAGAATAAATTTGCTTGATGGTGGGCAATGACTTGCTTTTCACATTGACTTTGATATCTGACCAATTGACTTTCTGAACATGAACTTTTGAGTTTCTCCGCCACTCTGTCTCACTCCATCAACTTCCTTTTGTTGCTTATACCACTACTTAAGCCAACAAATAGTTTTTCCTTGCCTCCACTTTGCTTGTGCTGAAATTCTTCTCTTTCACGTACTTTTGCCATTGTTTTTCAACAAAATGCTGAACAGAAGGGCTTATTCATATTGATTTGCACATTCTAAAATGTGAAATTCTGGGAGGAGTCAGGGTGGGGTTGTAGGCGCATGCACGTGTGTTAAATTTCACATTTATTGGTATTTACAAAGGAGAAGTGCATGGAACTTGGCATATGCACAAGTTTATGCACCTGGATTTTTTTGTGCATACGCATATTTCCACTTCTGTTTGTACGCCATGTTCTAGTGCTAATTCTACACATGGTATTATACATAAGGCCCCTTGTGTGCCACATGACAGGTATTAAGTAGACAGGAAAGTGTCTGCCAGAAGAAATTATAGAAAGGGTCATTGTCTGGAAATGTAAACCAACACCCTTTTTTGTACTCTACAGTTGAAACTATACTTTAAGCCATGTACCCTCTATAGCTGAGTATCTCTATCAAGTTTTCCCAAGTGCTATGTGTGTAAAGCATGGCTTAGCATAGAAAAAATAATTCTTTTTGTTCTATATTTGTGAGCACCAGTTAAAGCCTCTTGCAAACTTTATGACATATTTTTAATTATACTTACTTTAAACCTGGGCCCTGACATATAGAAATTTGTATAAAATAACAAAGAGTTACAGTTTTTAACAGTGAAATAACTCAGTTGAAGGTGGTCTGGGCATCATGTCTTCTAATTGGCAGACCTAGGAAAACCAGGAGACATATCTCACTGCTACTCTGGGAGTGCTCCAGAAAGATCTACCATCTATTGCAAATTAATCTCTTACAAACTGCCAAAGGTGCTTTGTTCTCTGCAGAGTAGGCAAGAATAAGTAAATTAAACTCCAAAAAATGAACAACTAAAAGAGGTAAATGGAATCTATGCCATAAAGTGGAAACTCCTTTATTGTACTAGTGGCAGATGAATAAAACCATGCACCTCATAATTAATTAATTCCATAACATTATTTCAATAAAAGACAGTTTCACCCAGGAGTTCTCAAAAGCATGACTAAGGCATAAGTAAACTACACTAAGCAACACCCTTCTCCCGATTACAACAAGTTTTATAGCCACCAGCTATCCTTAGATAATGTTGACAGCAAAAGAAAATGTCTTCTTGAAAACCATGCAGTTTTCTGGAGCAGGTGAATAAGGAGAGAAAAAGCAAAATCCAAAAATAAGACAGGGACTTCAACTGATAAAAATATTATTTGACACTGTTTTCATCCTGATAGTACTGCATTTTGACAAAACACTTCTTACATCACTGTCAAGATAAGATTTATAGTAGTTACAATAGGTACACCCCTAATAAAAACAGTATATAAATTTCTCTCTCTTCTCACTGCCTGTATATCTGACTTGCCACTACTTTAGTCTTAATGTTGTTCAATATCAGAGCCTTGGGGTAGGAATGTATTAAAAAAAAAACCATCACTGCAGAATAACGTTATCCACCTATACATCTCAACCCAGTGACAAGGAATAATAGGGAAAACAATATCTACATCCTATTGCAGTGTCATATTCTTACGTTATCCACCTTAATGGATAATCAAAAATGGTGCCCAAAATTTTATTGTTTACAAAAAGATCTAACCTGAAAACACAGTCATGCAAAAAAAAAACGTCAGTAAACCAGTGGGTCACAAAATGTAAACCTATGTCTAAATGCACACATTAGGCAAACTAGGAAATAAAAGTAATATGCAAAATATACCGCAAACTCAATTGGAATTTGGCCAGAATCACACAGCTCATGCTAGACATGAAAAAGGGGACAAACATTATGTTGGAAACTTCATTTAGGCACTGAAAAAGGGAGGATATTTGACTCATACATAAAGAAAAAAATCATATATGAATTGGTATACCCTGGTTTAAATGATGATATCTCTACATTGTAAACTGTTAAAATCAAAATTTTGGAATAACATGACAAAAATGTTGCTCTAATCATATTTAGATGTTTTTAACCACTTTCTATATTAAAGATGCAGGCCCACATAAAAATCAAAGGAAAAATTAAGCTATTTCAAGTAAGTAAATATTTAGCTATAATGCGCCCAAATTTGGGAATGCTCTAACTACCATCATTAAACAGGTGCCTCTGAACTCAGCATTTAAAGGAATTCTGAAGACTTGTTATTTTGCACCGTTTGTCAGAAATGCTAGTAAAAATGAAATTAATATTGGTTATTTAATGATTTTGTTTGGTTATAGATATATTTTGCTTATTTTTGTTGTTGCTTCATTGTTTTAAAGTAACCCATCTTATAGGCTTTTGTGGCATTCTTCTGGAAACCTTATCTGACTACATTGGTGTATACTGTATGGTGCCAATAATGGAACTGAGCATACAGTTGAGCTAGAACAGTTTCAATCTAGAAGAAGTATTTTTTTATATTTAGTCACACATGTGCATTGGGGACAGTTTAAGGGCTCAATCGTGGTCTCCTGCCGGAACACCAGAGGTCACTGTTGACTGATACCTTTTCTCTTCCTTTCTCCACATACCGGAAGACTGACAACCACAACATCTCTTACCCCTCTATTTCTTTTGTTTTCAATGCATTTTAAATCCACGTTTTCTGTTCAATATTTGCCTTCGGGTGTACCAAAGATTTATAATCTCTTTGTTTCTTTTTTACAGTGGCATATTCGGCAGGATGATCGAACGTGGCTGAGATGGAGCACCAGGATGAATTATCCCAACAGTATGCCATGGATGGCAGAAATGCGGGCTTGAAAGCTCCAGGTAGGGGAGCAACAGACATGGCTTGTGAGACAGAGATATGTAATCAAACTTGTGCCTCCCATTAACATAAACAATTGTTGGGTCTGTCCCAGTTATTACTTCCGCTGCACCCCAATGATGATATTGAGAACTTCTTTATAGTATTTAAAATGCACCGCTGCTAGTCATCACTGGGAACATGAAGAATGGGCACACATACTGGTGCTGTTTTTGAGGTGACTGGCAGCCTTGATGAGCAGCCTGCCTGTGAATATGACCAACTGAAAGCACGGTTGCTGCTATGATATGGAAAAAGATTGTGGAAGAAGTAGTCTATCACTACTTAAAGAACGCCCTCACCAATTTTCTTGCCCAGCCAATCCACAGACTTGAAATAAAATCCTTGGAAGAGCTAGTTGCAGCTCTTGAACAACACTGCACAACTTCATGACAGAAAAGCCTGCTCATTACCGCAAATCCCAAATGGAATGTGTCGCTACTTCTAAGCCTACCTGCAACACAACAGCTGCACCAGTCAGATCACTGGAGAGGCAAGGAGTTTCTCCACAATGCTACAAGTGTGGGAAGATGGAATACACCATCACCTGTTACTCCCCATTTCAGTGAGCTGATGAACTGCAGCTGGGGCTAGAAGAGAGGTATTGTCTTATGGCCAACCCTCTGTCTCTTCCTTTCACCGAGGTAGTTATAATACATGGGCACAAAGTCACAGCACATTTTGATTCCAGTAGTAACATATCAAGTGCTGATCACCATTACATGCTTCTGCAACAGTGGGAATCCAGAGTGACTGGTCTGACATGTATTCATGGGGAAATTCAGTGGTAAAGGTCCACCTCATTTACTATGTCCAACCAGGGGATAACCCGAAAACTCAGGATGCCTGTCATGCATAGCCCACCATATTGGGATGAGACTGGTGGAACATAAAAAGCAGAGTGATATGAACCACATCTGGTAAATTTTTGGGTCTTATTATAGATGTACAGTCACTGTTTCAAGCTGTCCACATGCTATGTCAGCAGCCAGCAGCAGAGCATGATCATGTTGCAACTAAGTGTGACATGGGCACTGTAACGTCATCTCACACTGTCGTTTCTATGGACACTAACGAGGCAAAATCACAGAATTTCACTCTACCCATTAAGGTCACTCCGGATCCAATCACTAATCAACATTTTCTATTTAGGCAAACTCTGGCCTCTTTTAAAAGAGAACTGTGGAATGATGATTCCCTTAAATTTGCCAAGAATGAGGTTGTCCTGATTGACGGCCAACACACATCCTATCCCATGTCACTGGGGCCCCATTTTGTGATTTAACAGAGGGATGGGAGGAGAGGCCCTAACCTCTGCTAACATTTTAGAATGTATTGCACAGTTACATGATAGATTTGACAAAATTCGGCCAATTCTAAAAAAGAATAGGGAGCATGCACAATCAGCCCAGGCTTGCTATTACAACCATGACACAGTACTTCAGGATTTCTAGCCCGTGTCATGTTCTTAATTCCCATTACCCATTCTAAATTACTGGAGTATTGGCAAGGCCCATACGAAATAAGGACAGGAAAGGGTTAGTCAACTATTTTGTGAAACAACCAAACCATTGGCCAACCAAACGAGTAAATCACATGAATCTGCTGAAACCATGGAAGGACAGGGACCCCGATCCCAAATCCAGCCAGCCTTATTCTTTCTTCAATCGAAACAGCACTCTTAATTTCATTCCTAATTTGACACGCAATCAACAACAACAGATCAAAACAGCAATCTTGTCCATCACGGAAGTGGTGAATAAGCAAACCGGAAGAACATCATTACAGAACCAGAGGTCTTTGTCAAAGAACTCCTGTATCAACTCCAGGAAGCAAAAAGAGCTGAAGTGGAAATTGAAATCTGGAGAATGCTAGACCTTGGTGTTGCTGAGGAATTTAATTTTTAATCCCTGATCTAGTCCCATAGTCCTGTTTCCTACACCAGAAGGCAGCTGGCACTTTTTGCCACAACTTCCATCGACTTAATTAGGTCTCCCAATTCGATATATATCTAATACCGCAAGTGGACAAACTCCTCCTAAAAGAGTACTGGCAAATTCCTTTAATGGAATCCGCCAAGATAAACACCATGTTCAGCACCCCTACTGGCCATGGGCTGTATTGCATTCTCCCATTTGGATTGCATATGGCACCCACAACTTTCCAGCGTCTGGTGTACATAGTGCTGTAGCCCTACAATGCCTGTACTGCTGCCTACCTGGATGATGTTGTCATCTATTCCAGCACCTGGGAGGAACACGTATTGTTGGTTTGAGAGGTGCTGCTAACACTAAGGAAAGCCAGCTTACACATCAACCCGAAGAAATTTTTTTATAGATTAACCGAGGCCAGATATTTAGGCTACTTGGTGGGCAAGGGCACCGTTCATCCACAATGTGCCAAAATAGTTGCCATCATGAATTGGCTCTGTCTGAAGAACAAGAAGCAGATGCAGGCTTTCTTAATATTAGCAGGCTACTATCACTCGCTTTGTTTCTCACTTTTCTGAGAGAGCAGCCCCCTTGTCTGATCTTACAAAGAAGAAGGCTCCTAACTCAGTGATATGGGATGCTAAAGCAGAAGCCGCATTTAGTGACTTAATACAGGCCCTTATGACAACACCGGTATTGATAACTCCTGACTTTTACATTCATTTTATCTTACAGACTGATGCTTCAGACACAGGTCTGGATGCCGTGCTGAACCAAAGCGACAACATCATGTTTCTGAGCCGGAAACTACTGGATCGGGAAAGCAGGTATGCAGGAGTGGAAAGGGAAGCCTTCACAATTAAATGGGCTATTAATCAATTGCGTTACTACATTCTAGGATGTGAGTTCACTCTTGTGACGAACCATGCTTCTCTACAGTGGATGTCACTTTACAAGGAGTTGAATCCTTGCATGGCCAGGTGGTTCTTGAACCTGCAACCTTTTTGGTTCAAAGTTTTTCATCATTGAAGTTCTTGTCATGCTAACACTGATGCTCTATCCCTGGTTCATGACCTCGCATTATAGAACACCCGACGACATCCTATCACATGCATGAGCATATGGGACAGTTTAAGGGCTCAGATAATTGTGGTCTCCCACCAGAATGCCAGAGGGTGCTGCTGACTGATACCTTTTCTTTTCCCCCCTCTCTGCAGACCAGAAGATCGATGACCACAAAATCTGTGATGTCACTCTTCCTGCCAGTAGTTTATAAAACCGAAAGCTCCGCCATCTTGAGTGGTCTATGTTGAGACTAGTCTTTATGACCTTTTTCTTTTGTTTTTCTTTTTCAACCCTTCACCTTGCATTTTTTAACTTGCACTGCTTTTTGTTTTATTGCTCTTTAATTAATATTGTTTTTATCAATATGCTGCTGCTGGAGTATGTGAATTTCCCCTTGGGGATTAATAAAGGATCTATCTATCTATCTATCTATCTATCTATCTATCTATCTATCTATCTATCTATCTATCTATCTTTTAAACCTTTGCCTTCGGGTGCCTCAGTGATATATAATATATGTTTATACAGATGCGAGTTGTACATTTTGGACCTGCCCTCAAACCCAGAATGAATCTTATTACACCCAAAGTGAGCTAAACAAAAGGTGTTTTACTAATAAACCGTAAATACAAGGAGGGAAGAGGAAGGAAAAACTCAAAGTTCTGAACAAAATGAAAAATAATGAATGACTCTAGTGGTCCTCTTGCCCAATACTAACCAAGTTGTCTTTGGCTTTAATTGAGGCTCCTGCTGCACTTAAAAACCTCCAACACCCTAATTTGCCCTTCCTTCTCATTTCCAACATCACCTTCACTCCAGAGTTTCTAACAATTCTTTCTCCTGCCTGTCAAACAATTGTTCCTGTCAGAGTTTAATGAAACTGTGGCTTTTTGAACCCTAACCCATGACCATTTCAAGCCTCTCTTAAAGCCACAAGTAGTCATGAGGTGGCTTTTAAAGGGACCAAGGACTACATGATATTACTACCTCTATTGGCTCCGGGTATACCTGCAATCTTCAGCATAATTTTGACCTTAAATGGCTAGGACACCATTGTTACCACTTACCAATTGACTTCTGCCCTTCAATGGTTAAAATATTATGCCATTCATGTTCTTACCAAGGCATCCTCCGTTGTATATTCATATATGTATGCAGTATATGGGGTCCAACTTGAGAGCATACCAAGGGGATGGTCAAAATGTAATGCTGGTAAAAACACAGTCTGTGTTTCCCTCCTTAAAATGGAAGAAAAGCTGACTGATGAAGAAATCTGATGTCACTTATGTAGTACCCCCAGCTCCACCCCTTCTGATAGTTCAGAATAAAAGGAATACATGAAAGAAATGGGCATAATGTGACCACCAGCACACAGCTGAGTGGGACTGCTCTACCCAAGACTGAACCCTTTGCTATCCTTGTTTTAATTTTGCCAAATAAATTCACATGCAATTTACCAAAGTTTACTTGTTGGAACCCCAACATTTCCCAGTCCTTCTTTGTGTATCTCTACTATATATGTGTATGTACCATACCATGTATTGGCCTTAAAGTTGTGTTTAATTTTTTTTAATTTGCAGTACATTATTTGTAATGGCATTTAGAACACTGAGCTGATTAGTTGGAGAATAAATAATAAAAAAAAGTGAAATTAACTTAACTGAACAAATTTTAAGTAAGCTCATATTTCATAGCTACTGTGAAACTAAATAACTAGAGCAACACATCTAAGTCATATATATAAACTGAAGAAAATGTTTAGAAAAGGTTCTAATTTGAAATATTTTAAAATTGAGGAATACTTCACTAGGAAAAGTTGGAACTTCTGTATTTTTTTAACACACATCACTTTGGAACAAACATTAATTCCAAATTAGTGTACTTTAGTAATGATACAGAACTTGGGGGAAAAGCAGATGAATGCATGCAGAAAGACTTGGCTGGTATACATGGCTAAGCTGGCACACTTAGGCACTGCAAATCAAACATTTTCTAACCAATTAAATCTTAAAGCAATCATCCTGAAACATCCTAATTAAGTCAAATTTTCAGTCAAATTAAGCAGAATACAGTGTATTTAGAGATAATTAAATATTTGTAATTTTTCTTCAATAATTGCTATTTTTGGAAACCATGGTTTTTATGTACGTGCATTATAGTTCTAAATACTTGGGTTCATTTCCTGAGTCAGTCACAGTCTATTCTTATTTATTAATATCCTTTCACATGGGATTTCAACATGAGCTTGAATATTCTCATACAGTATACTTTGTGAATTTTTAGTTAATTTTTGTTTCTAAACTGCAAAGGTATGAGTTAGTGTTCTTGTATTCATGAGTGAGCACTGAAATAAACTGGTTGTGCAGGGGTGTAAAAGGAGTAATATCTAGCATATAGGTTGATAAATATTTTGTAATGTCAATGTCGCACCCTAACGTGGGTTATTTTTCTGCAGTTATATTCTTGAATAGAAGCACATTTGTTCTGTTATATTTATACCTTTTGTGAAAGTGTTTATTTGATATTTGGACTTCAGGTTTCACACATTATACACTTCATGTGTACATTTTGTCAATTATTACTAAAACATAAAAAACGTATCTGTTTTAACGATGTGTTTACATAGAATGTTGTAGACACGGAACACACATGAAATGCACGTGCTCCAAATAACGATATAGTATTTATAAAAGGTGTCATTTTGCTTGACTTCTCACTCTATACAACTCTAAGCAACTGACACGCAGGCAGACAGACTTGAGCTGAGAAAATTGTGTGGCGGTGGGTAGATGTGATAGTAGGTTGCTTGCTGCTTATCGACACATTTACAGGACAAAAAACGCTGATGCAGAGGTGCGAAGCGATTTAAGGTGGGACGGATCTACGAGTTTTTTCGTAGACTCTGGTAATTCTAGTGTTAAACTATACATCTAGCATTATCAGGTATGGTTTGGTCTGTAACCAACACTCACATTGTACTCTACTTTCTTACAATTTTGGCATATTATCAATGAAACATAAATGAGTAACTTAACTAATGCCTGTTCTTTTAGTCTGTCTAATTGCCTAATAAATATAGATGTAAAAGGATGTTGCTATAGGTTTATGTCACTGCTTCACAGAGAGAAAATCTTTGCAAGTCAAATAAATAATGCAAACAATAATGTCACATGGTTGTTAAATGTAAAAAAAAAAAACAACTAAGAAAGACTTAATTAGAACTCCATTAAAAATTGTATTCAATGTAGGGAAAAATTGTAACGCTTGGCAAATCACAACACTAAAATGTCTTTCATTTTGATTCAGAATCATTGTTTATTTATTTTCCCTGAGTCTCTATATATCTTGTGTTTGTAGATCACGTGGCAAAGTTGTCATTTGATTTCAAGTCAATGTCAACAAAACTGATGATGACATGCATATGAGAAGAAAACATCTGCTCTTTATACAAATTACTAACAAAAACAGTAATACAACTCTTTAGCTATACAGCACTGTGCTCCTCATTAACCATAATAAACATATGGTATAGCTGGGGTGCTTCAAAGAGATGGTTGGGAAATATGCATACCTCCTTTTAGTAATCTGTTTTTGTTTTTTGTTGTTTTGTCTATTGGAAATCTGTTAATCTGTACTGTCCATTTTAGAATAGCAATTGTAGGACTATGTGGATTTTTATTTTTATTCATCTTTAATTTTGCATTTGTAATTTATCTGGATTTTCTAAAAACTGAACGTCTTCAGTTCAATTCTTTTCCAGTTTTGTGCTTGTGGTTTCATTTCATTGTACTTAATAATTTTCTTGTTTTTACGTAATACCATGTTTTATTTTGTGGGAGCTGCCATTTTGAGAGATACATTGTTAGGAACAGAGCAATATTACTAGCACATGACTGTGGTGTTAGGTAGCAAATTAGATAAATGAGAATTAGTTTTGGTTTTGAGTTCTAATTAGCATTTTGATTATTGGCCTTCTGAATTTTTGCCCTTTTTGTTTTCATATTTTGGTTCACCTTTCTAAAATGTGTCCTTCAGAATGAGATTTTTTTCATAAAATCATAACAGACATATGTTGGCCAATGCATTGTGAAACCGTACATAAAAACAACACACATGCACCTTACTTAAGACAAGAGTTAACTGATCGCTGTTTTGTGGCAGCACAAAAGACCTCAAAATGCAATACAGACTGACAATGCAAGATGCAGTTAAACTGGGAGAAACTGACAATGGAATTTTAAACATATTCTCCATCAATTCTCCAGCATATTCTTCCATTAAAATTTTGAACTATTTCTGGACTAGTCATTGCCTCAAGTGTTTGAGACAACAGAAGGACTAAGTATCATTAGTGCTTTGCACCAAAAGCTTCAAGGCTCACACAATACCTAACTTCATATTTAGGTTGAAATCACAGAAAAGATAAATTATTTTTGGAGATTGGTGTTACATAAATTGAAGGTTGTCACTGATGTGTGTCAGGTCAGTCTTTAACATTTATAAGTTCTTCCTCCAATCTAAATAAATTCACAGTAAAATCAGGCTTGTGTAATGAGACGATCTTTAAGATATAAATTACAGTTGCTAGATTATGTGCAGTATCACTGAACTACCTGTGTGATGACGCCAATACACACACAGGCACACGGCGTCAGTTGCAGTGTACAAGAGATAGTACTGTACTAGATCAAGACCAAACTACATAGTATAGTACTATTAGGAAACAATCTTCAGATCTAAATGCTGTTGCAGTGAACAGAGGAACAAAGTCAATACCAAGTTTAACTAATGCACAGCTAGTCCTATTGTTTTGTGTTTCTTCTCGGTTTGCTTAGCTGGCTATCTGACTGCCTGTTAAAGGTGGTGTGCCAGCAGTTAACGTCTCTCTATTAATGACTTGCAGTTGCATATTCCTTTCGATTTAAAGAGGCAGAGCACAAGGAAAAAGTGTGTCATAATGTAACTGTAATAAAAATAGTTGCAATATTTAAGCCCCTTTAGATCTAAGTGAGTGTCGCTGTTGTCATTGTAGCTGCGTTTTCCCAAAATTACCAAAGTTCAGCAGCTTCAACTCAAAAAATGTGATTCAACAAAAGCCTGACACGCAGAAATGATTCCACAGACAAAATATCTTCGTTTTTGAAAGTTTAGTTAAGTTTTGAAGTAAAACAGTTCACACAAAAAAAGGAAAATTAAAATAGCAAAAAATGAAAAATTAATGTTAAGAAAAGTTCAGTTCTAAGCTTAATCTTGTTACTTCTCAAATCAATACTATTTACTTAACATTTCTGAACCATTTCAAAACGGTCAGAAAACTGTATGCTTATCCCATTTCTAAGTTTAAAATGAGTCTTTTAAGTCCCTATGTACTGGGGCCTGTTCTAAACAACAACTGAGCTTATTATCACACTCTTTCTCAGTTACAGTAAGATGGTTCTGTCTCTTGCTAACCTATAGGGGGAAAAGACAATACCATAAGTTATGACTACGAAAGAAATTTATGTTCTATTCAAATTAAGCAAACATTAATATGAGTTTAACTCAAAACTTCAGCTTTCTAAGACTGGCTCTTACAGTCATTGTTATGTTATGTTATTTACTTTGAGCATCTGAAAAGGCCATGAATTCTATTAAACTATTTAAAAAGTAAAGACAAAGAAAGGTAAACATGAGTAAAATTGTATGTGATGCACAATTACCTCCTTGTAACTTATGAGTGGATGATGTTCTGGATGCACGACCTGACATATGTGAGGAAATAAGTAATTCATGTGTTGTACTGAATTTACCCTCCCCTACTAAATCAACACCTTCCCCTCAGATGACTGAACATCACCCAATCCAAGAGGTATAATTTCTTAAGGAAAATGTGTAAGTGCTATTGATCAGTTCAGTCATACTATTACGAGAGTGATCTCAATATCACATTTATTTATATTTTTTGTGTTACTGCACTAGGCAACATTATTTGACTGTAGATGCAAACAGGATTTTAGGATGATATCACCCAGCGGTACTTTGTGTTTTTCCACACAATACATGTATGCTGTTACTCGTAGATTATATTGATGCCCCTCAATCTAATGGTTGAGTGACTACTGACATAAATCGCCAAGGAAGACCACCAACCAGTTCATTTTATTTTTATATGTGATTTTCCCAAATGTAAATATATATGTGTGTGTGTGTATATGTGTGTGTGTGTGTATGTGTGTGATACCCTGGAGCCTGTTAGAGAATTAATTTTCTAATATAGTGCTTCCCAAACTTGGCTCTGAAGACCCACTGTGGCTGTAGTATTTTGTTCCAACCAGATTCATAATCAGTGACAACATCTGATCTCATTTAATTAGCTGATATTTTTTCTCTTCTTTTATTCTACATTCAGAAAGGCACAGCAGCATGATTTTTACATTTATAAGACATTTAGAAATATTTCTGCATTTACTATAAATTTAAATGCTTCACTCTTTTTTGTTGATTTCATTATATGTCACCCTTTCTCTGTGCAGTTTTTCCCTTTTGTTGTATCTTATTAATGGCAGTTAAATATGAGCAGAGCAGACACCCAGGCAAACAACACTGAAAAATCAAAGGCTGAAACTACTTTAGCGTCAGACCCACTAATTAGTAAATAAAGGATTAATTAAACAATTAGAGCACCTAGAAAAGTAGAATGAAAATCAAAATGAAAATATTGTTAAAAAGAAAAAAATACATTATTCCCATAAAACTACCTGGTTTATATTTATATATATATATATAGTTTTCTAATTTCAATATCGTTCCCAACACACAGAACTTGGGAAATAACAATTAATTTAATTAGCCCAGGAGTCCAATTAAAAACAGAAGCTGGTTGGAACAAAAACCTGCACCCACAGTGGGTCCCCAGTACCGAGTTTGGGAAGCACTATGTTAATACTATATCTCATTTTCTTAAATATGTAGATAATGCAGAGGAGTTAATACTTGTTATTCATTATGCACCCAGCTTTTCCAAATTAATAGTCCAATAGTCACCAAATGTAAAATACTTAGCCAGAGGCTGAACAATATGCATAAATCTCAATGCAAACTTCACAGTACATCACAGGCACTATATAATACAAACTGTGAGAGCTCTAATAACATCTGGAGAACACTCACAAAGATGCCTCCACAATACTCCAAAGGAATACAGTATAGAGGAAACTGGCAGCGTCTTTTAATGAGCACTGTTCGAACCTGCAGCCAAGCGATTTCTTAATTAGAGACACCATCTCCTTCTTTTTACAGAATATGTTGATCCATTTTTTTCTTTTTTTATATTATGTAAGGTACGAGTAAATGTTTCCATGCATCACTTGTGTTTTGCATTGATTTAAATATATTTTATTCAGTATCACGCTATACTTCAGTCCAAACATAAATATAAAATATAGTTTTGATCTTTTTAATGGCATACTTGCACATTTTCATGTCCAAATGTCTCTCTGATGCATGCAGAATTTATTTTATAACATTACCTACCATACTAAGTCCGTTAAACCTGCTCATGAGGTGGTCCAAGTTAGTATGCAACGCTGTTCCCCTTCTCAGTCTCCAAAAAACACACTGCTACTGTCCTTAGACTTGGTCTTGATCCACTGCTGGTCTGTAGATCTGAGGCACACCTCAATGGCACTAATCTCCAAAGCTAGTCTTGTAATAATATGTACTAAAACCAGACAATGATGGGATCATCCCCAGCTCAGAGCACACTGCAAATGGCCCATGAGGTCTCAGGGAATCCATGCCGCCCACTGCATTTATAAGGATGAAGGCTCTGACGGACTTGCAAATCAAGATAAAAAGGTTTTCCTGCCTTACTAGATAAAAATTTTCAAATGATATCTATCTCTTAAACAAGAATTAAAAGGAGAAAAAAGACTGTACCCTCTTTATAAGAGAAAATCAGAAAGATTTACAATTAAGTCACAATAAATGTTTTGGGTTCTTTGTTTTAATTGTGTGCATGCATATGTCCATTTTCTTTTAATCCTCCGGTTGGCAGCCCATGGGTGTTGTGTGTGACATTATTTGCGCATGACTTATGCCCCTATCAAATAATGGCTATATAAAATTCTGGCACATGACAGTCACTACCCTAGCTAAGGGATAAACTAAAATGAATGCAAATACTTTGTTGGCAAGTGAGGAAATGGTTCAGAACTTTTGCTTTGTTTTTATTTTTTTTTAATTCTTGTTTTAAAAATTTGACGATTGATTTTCTGGTGTCTTTTTGGAGTTTTGAATTATCTGTCTGGATAGACTTCTCTCCTGATGTACAGTAGTTCTAAAGAAAGCCCATAAATTTCTCAATCAAAAAAACCAGAAACTTACCTCTTTCCATTACAATAGACAATATGTAGCACATAATTTAACTTATGTTGCATGAGCTGCATAAACACAAAAGCTCATTAATTCATTTTGTACGGCATAGTACATACTACTAATGCACTTTTTTCTGATCATTAAATACAAGCCTCACTGTTTGTTTTTGAAAAAAATACAAGAATTGATTGTTTTGTTTACTAGTAAGAGAAATGTCTAATTAAGAATAAAATAAAAATAAAAAAATCCTTAGCACAAATTGCCCTTTGATTTCAATGCAGTTTCAAAACATATTCTTGGTCTGGGATGATTCTACATATTACTACTTAATGGAAATATGTTTATTGTATTTCTTGGTTAAATATCACAGTTTTTGTTTCTTTTTCATGGAACAAACTAGAGAATAAAAATGATGAAAAAAGGAAAAAATAGACTCGCCTGAAAAATTTGCCTTGCAGATTTTTATTCTCTTTAAAGGATAATTTTGGTGTTTTTGCCCAACGAAATTGGGTTCAAATGTTAAGCACTTTCTGTAAATATTTAAAAACTGGCTATGTAAGCCTGTGCTGTAAAAAGCTTATGGTCCTAGAAACTACTGAAATTGTCAGAAAAAAAATGAAATGTAGAGATGTCAGGTAATTGAAAAAGGAACTACTCTGGGCATCTCTCTCCTAGGACGATTTGTTTTACCAGTGTACTTGCCTCGCTTGTGTATTAGCGGCAGGAGGAAAAGTAAAAGGGTTACTGTTCTGCCTATGTACTTGCCTCGCTTCTGTATTAGCGGCTAAGCAAGTGACTCTTTCTTCGGAGGTTTCGCTTTGCCGACATGCTGGCCTCGTTTGTGTATTCTCATAGGTGGAGTCCTTACTCCAACTCCACCTCTCACTTCCAGGCTGGCCAGACAGAAACACATACTTCCAAATGTAGACGTTTATATATAAGATACCTTGCCCGCACTGGCACTTTACAATCGAGGGTATGGGGCATAGATTTCGACTTGAAGAACAGCTAACTTATTATTTAAATTCTATTCATTTAATCTGTGGTAAAATAAACAATATATATCATTTTGATGTATCTGATTTTAAATATGTTGAAGCAGCAAGAAGTAGGCTAATTAAATTAAAACTTTTTATGATCATTGCTTGATTAATAATTTGAGAATTCAGTCACACATGATTGTGTTATCATGCCTTTAGTGTGCTTCACAAAAAATAAAACTACAAGATTACAACATTATGAGTAGAAAAAAAGAAGAAAACGTGAAAAAAGTCCAGAATTCAACTAACTAGGAGGGGCTTGGATAGGAAAAGATATCAAGAGAAAAGAATCTTGTAGTCAAGTAGCTCTACAGTGGTTACAGAGTCAAACACAACAAAGATGACTTTATTTAGTGTGTAGGGTGAACTTTTACAAAGCAGGAATGAATAAATAAAGCATGAGGCATATTGGAAGGGGTATACTGTATAATCTAAAAACAGTGACTCCTAATAGGCTAAATGAAGATAATAACAAAATGTGTTTTTGTAATTACATTAATTTAACATTCAATTAGGAACTCGTAGGTGTATACTTCTTCACACCTTTATCTTATCAGTTTCCTACGTATCTGAGGCAGTCTTGCCAACTTAACTTTCAGCATTTAAATGGTGATAGATTTGTTAATTTTGGTTGCCTTATGGTCATGAATATGGGTAGGGTTGAAAATGAACTGTATTTAACAAGCATGTCTAATTAATGGTAACACTCTACATGTGACTTTGTGCTTTACTAGTTACAAGCTCAATTTGACAGAGTTCAGAAATTTAAGGTACAAAAACCAGCCAGACTCTGTGGCTTTTGTGGGATTGGGATGAAACATATACCATTTGTCAGACAGCATAAGCTGAAGCGATTCATAGGAAGGGCAGAGTAGGTCCACAGTCACACAGCTGGCACCTAAACCCTCCAATGCAGAGCAGACAGTAGCCCATGTCTAGACTCACTTCACTCCCTGTGTGTTTTCAAATCACAGCCTTCAAAGCCAATATCACTTTGTACAGTCAAGTATCTTCATCTGTGACCTCCAGAGTCTGCAATAACAGCCACCTACGTCAATATAGATCATGATGCATCCCTCTAGATCTCATCCCTAATGGCTACAATGAGACCTTCATTTGTTGATTTTCAGAGTCTGGCTGAGTGAGGAAATAGGATTTGTACGGGCATTTTCCTGTCAGAGCAAAGCACCTGCAAACATTCATTCATTCTCTCGGGATCAACAGGCAAGGTTTAAAAATAACTACATAACTAGAAATTAACGGAAGGATGTTTAATACCATATACTGTATAGTACATCATTTATCATTAAATACTATGTGTATTTTAATGCACTACATATACTACACAAAACAAAATAAACAAGACAACAATGAGATTAAAAGACATAAGATGATATTTTGAATCAGAAAATAGTATTTCTGGGCTGCAAAAAGTATGTGTTCCAATTACAGAGGAATCACACTCCTCGGGTGACAGTCTGTTAGTTGAGATAAATTCCATTCTTCCATTTTATTTTGTAAATCTGCATCTTGGAATAAAGATAAGAGTTTTGTATTGCTTGTAAAACTTAATTGCTATTTTAATTCTAAAATAATTGAAAACTATGACATTTTTTGTTAGTATGATTTATTTAAATGTACATGTGTGTGCTTATGTATGTAAATGTTGCATTGTTATGTGCTTTTCTGTTACTGTTTTATTTTTGTATATTTATACTATATATATATATATATATATATATATATATATATATATATATATATATATATATATATATATGTGTGTGTGTGTGTATATATATATATATATATCATATGTTTAATGAGGATCAATGTAAATAAATGGATTTGAAACTGATTCAAGTGAAATATCCATCCATCCATTATCCATCCCGCTATATCCTAACTACAGGGTCACAGGGGTCTGCTGGAGCCAATCTGAGCCAACACAGGGTGCAAGGCAGGAAACAAACCCCAGGCAGGGGTTTCATGAAGTGAAACATATTCTGTCTAATTCAAAGATTTAGTTCTTGACTACATTATAAGACAAACAACTATGGCAACATCATACTTTTTGTATTCTTAGTATTGTTTTCACTTTTTTTGCATGTTATATTTAATTTTTTGATAACTAAATATAATATATGTAAAGCTTTGCCTTGCAGAAGGCAGGATTACAAGTGCTGTAATCTAACTAGGAGTGTCTATATATCCTCACCCTGAGTGGCCTTTAAAGTCAACAATAAAGGGTTCATTGTAGAAATCAGGAACAGGAGACTTCCCTACATATTATGAAATGTTTAAAGACAGATGATTCTTTAACTTCTCAGTCACTGAAGGAGAGTCTGGCTGGATCATATAGGTTTCACAATGCAATAAGTATGCAGTTGTTGCTGATGTCTGTTGTTGTTGTTGCTAGACTGCAGTTGATTCTGAAAATTGTGCCTTTCCTTCTATGGACTGCCTCAAGAAACAGTACTTCGGTGATCCCTTTTCAGAGGGGTCTCCATACTGTGCTGTTTCATGTCAGCCTGTGCTTCATGTCCGAAGCCTGTGTGACAGTAAAGCAAAGGACTGCTGAAAAACACACTATTCATTAATTATTGTATACTAATTATTTTTACCTATTTATTAAATGTTATGGATGATATGATAATGTCTTATATGTTCACTTGTTGCTATTGGTAAATGTGAATTTCATTGCCTTTGCAACACACTGCAATTAAACGTAATTAAAACTGGACTGCAAAACTATAGTCAATACACCTGATTAGTCAATCTAAAGGCAATCACACAATTATGCCATCATCTACAGTCCATATTTATGCATTCAGACTAGTATTATGTCTTCTACAACAAAGTACAATTCCACAATCCACAGCCATGCATCATGATCTTGAAAAGTGATCTCTGGTTTCCTCAAATTCATTACAGATGGGTCCTCTTGCCAACCTCTACGCACATCACATAACATTTAAAATGATTTTCTAAACATCCAAATAAAATGATTATTTTTATTTAAGAAAAAAACAAAAAACATTTAAACACAAACAGTGGTGGTAATCTCATAGAAGGTTTTGTTGTGTAAACTATCAGCACAACTTGGATAAGGCAGAACTTACATATGTTGAGTGATCAAGCTTTCACCTGCATTAACTGTTAAGGTCCTCTGAGGCCTCTTTAAGGTTATACTCTAGGTCTTAGATGTAAATCACTGACACTTCCACCATATACAGCTTACTTTCTGGGGAACAAAAATCAAATTGTTCAAAAACTGGAATGCATTTAAAAAACAACCAATAAGGGATTAAAAATCCTCAGAAAAAAATGAACAATTGTGCACTAAAAACTTGTTCTGTGGTAAAAGTCTGAAAAGTAACAATTTTTAACAATGAGCGAGAGATTTCTTTATCAACAAAAATGGCTCCAAATTACAATTTTGACACCCTTGCAGCTCGACAAGAACTGAACAAGTCTTTGTACATATGTCCATCAATCCTTTCATTTCTCTTTACTGAACTAAGCTAATCCATTTCAGAGATTACAGCTAGAACCTTTCACTGCTGCACAACGGTTTACCCTGAGGGAGAAATAGCAGGTCTATGATCAGTGGTGCAGCAGGGGTAAGGAGAGCTAGTAACCAAAAGCCATTAAGGAACATTTATGAAGATTTGTCATGGGACAGGCTTGGGTCAAAATACCAAAACATAGAATATTACAAGTCATCAAACCAAAGGAAGAGTCAAAATAGAAAGTCATAAATACTGCAGAAGAGTCTTAACAGTAGCTAATTCCCTGATCAAGCTAAACACATTTACCAGTTTTCTTATGATTTATAAAAGAGCTTGAATGCCTGATTATGTGTGGCATTAACTTAAATAGGTTTGGTGTGCTGACATCACACATAACATTGATGATGTTTCATGAAACCAGAAAACAATGTGACCATAACCATGAAAAAAAATTGAAAGAATGGCAACAACCATACCATAACAAAAAAAAATAATAATAAAATTGCCAAAATAATTATATAAAAATTATAAACTTAAATTTAAATAAAAATAACTTTCAAAAAATGACAAACTACTACTGTAGTTGTGCAAAAACTCATAACACATAGGATGTACTGTAAGTTAGAAATGTCATTTTTTTTTTTAATTTTCAAAAAAGTAGTATGTGGTTGTATGATGTATATGGTGGTCGATGCTAGTTTGGGCACATCTAGGAACTGCTCATTTAATTTTCAGTCACGGTGGAAAATTGTTAGACATCATTTATTTAGAATTTTGGTAGTGAAGTCAATGTAGATCTGTTTTGGAATATTGTTTGCTACAGTTTTGTGAAGTCTTGTGATGACCATGCAACTGTTGTTTATTGTTGCTTAGCTCCCTGCCAGGCATGTGATGCAAAGATTACATGGTATGTTCTGCCATCACGGTGAACTGATGCTAGTTGGGTTTGGACCAAAGACAAAAGAACAATGTGCAGGAAGGACTTCTGCTTTCTGGGACATATAAAAGATAAAAGCTAGTCCAGGGGAATCTGACCATTAAAATGGGCCAGAGTTAAGGGCTACTGTGTCATTCAAGACCCTATTAAGGTACAGAGAGCAGTCCCTATATTGGTCAACAAAGCAAAAACTGATTAGAAAGTTGGGTAGGAGAGTTACATTTTGCCTGTTTTTATTTGATATTTTGTGTTTATTTTGCTTAATCCTTTTCTGTGTATTATTTGGCTCAACAAAACATTTCTATAATTTTGAATTGGAAGTTATTTCAGTTATTGGAGCAATACCATTTGCTTTCTCTGTTACAATATGTGTTTTCCCTAAAAAACATATTGCAATGCAAAAACACATCCATTTTTAAAAGGTTTACAGTTTACATTAATATTATAATTTTTCAGCTTGCAAAATCTGTATTATAAGATATACTGAACAGAATACATCTGTGCATTTTCCAAACCTAGCTTTTCCTGAACAGTGTGGCGAAGCGTCAGCGTAGGATGCAAAGCAGAAACCTTGCCTGAATGAGATGCTAGTTAATTTCAGGATGCATACACACCAAAGCTCACTTGCAAAGAGTCCATTTAGGACATCTAGTTATTCTAACAACCAAATCAGCAAATGCCCACATACAGTCTTAAAAATAAAATTGCTAGAGTGGTTCTTCTGAACAATT
Organism: Polypterus senegalus; assembly: GCF_016835505.1. Lineage (NCBI taxonomy): Eukaryota > Metazoa > Chordata > Cladistia > Polypteriformes > Polypteridae > Polypterus > Polypterus senegalus. Next base: position 40,916,483 of record NC_053159.1, read on the forward strand.
CCATACACATCCATTGAGGAATGGGCATTCATTTTATATAATAACAGTTAGTTCCATCCATGTCTTTCTTTGTCTTGATTAAGCCTCTCCATGTAGCCACATTAGCCTTGTCTCTATAAAATGGATGTAAAATATTTTATGTTACACTAAATGCACACTTCTTTGACCTGAAAGTTTTTGTGACAGGCACAAAGTTTAAACTTGGTAGTTTTTAAGGTTTACAATCCAACACTTCACCTATAACAACTCAGTAACTACCATTGCCAATAAAATGTTCCCTTTTCTGCATTTGTCTCCAGACTGTCAATCTCAATGACAAAGTAAATGGAACTGAAAAATGCCTCTAACTCTCATAATGCTCTGCCTTCTTGAAGTTTTAAACTTTTCAACAAAGCAATCCAACAAAGTAAAAGCAGCAGGCCCAGTATGTCTTTCCTTACAGGCATTCATAGTCCCCATAGTTCTTCACAACACCTTTCTGTAGGGAAATTCACATGAACGTCTGTAAGATTGGCTGGACTCCATGCTTCATTTGTTCCAATTTTTTTTTTTACAGAATGATTGGACAACAAATATCCGCCTCCTGTTTCCGGAGAGTGAAATTCCCCTTATTCACCATCTGTTCCACCTCTTTCGAGATAAAAATCTTAACACACGGAAATAGAATTATCACCAATGCATATGGTGATTTAAAAACTGGATCTTCACACATGTATTATTGACAGTTTTTTCTGATGTTTCTATGGCCATTTGGACGTCATACCTATACTTACTTCTCAGACAGCAAGAAGAAGTCTGAATTTAAATAACACCATCTTTGCCAAAGAAAATTTACTATGAATAGTGGGGCCATGATATATTTGTTAACGAATAAAGTATTTTAATTATTTTAAAATGATATGTCTTACCTTATGCAACAAGTTCAACATGTGGGAGGGGTGCCATAATGGACAAGCTGTCTTTGCAAATTGCTTCAGTTAAAGGGAAACAAGCAACATACTAATCACACAAAGCAAAAAATCAATTAACTAAAAGTTGAATTTCTAAAACGTTTCAACTCTACAAACAGAAGGATGGGTTTTCACAAAACAGCTGTCCACAGCCGAAACCGCTAAATGTTTTGGATTATTTCTGGCATATTCAGCCCTGAATGTAGCAATATCAAATGTGTCTGTATTATGAAAACTACTATTGAAGCAGCACTTCTGTAATAACAGAAAGCATGCCTTTAAATTTAGTTTTTATGTTTGACGAAACAGGTTTTGAAAAATGTGTGTTTTGACAAGGTTGGAATGTGAAAACAGAATAAACATCATTATTTTGTTTATTATTAGCAAAATGACACCACTGGGGTTTTTACTGTGCCTATTAATTTTTTCTGCTCCTGACAATTTCAAAATGCATGCTGCTTTCAAGAATGTTTGTATGCAAAACATACTACATAAGCAATAGCAACATGATTTAATATGACTTTAACATTATCAAAAAGGAACAAAAGCATCAAGCATTATGGTTTACATACAATACAATACCGTGGATTAAGATTTACAAATTTTTAAAGTAAGGGTTACCACTGAAAGCAGTAACTCAATGACATTTTATGAAAACTGTGTACAGTAAGAGTTTCAGCCCTAAAACACAAAACAGGCAAAGTCATTTATGCAAAACAACTAATTATTGATAATGTAGCTCAGTCAAAGTTTATCTTATATAAGGAAATTGACTTCATTATTTTATCCACCTGCACAATTGCATTGTTTTCCGATGTCTTCTAATAATACTCTGTTTTTATGAAGCAAACAAATTACATTATATACTGTACATATGAGCCAGACATTGCAATGCATCAGGACAAAAACTCACAGATAAAATGAGTTTTCCTCCTGTCACATTACCAAGGTTATCTTTCCACAGAGGTATACACAGACGTTTCTTTAACAAATTATCATGCTAGATGATCTGTCATTTTCTAATAGGGAATGGAGGACTGGATAAAAGATAATCTGCTGTGTGATATTTCATTATTTATTTTTTCATTTGAATGGTGATAAAATCATATCCCCCTCTTAGCAGGCATATGCAAATCAATGTGTGGAAATGAAAACTCAACAAAACCAAAGACAGCGGAAATCCGTTCACTCTTTCCATTGAAAAGCCCCACTCATGTGTCTCCTGGTCCCTGATTTTCTAAATCAAAACTCTGGCACGTTGCCTCATTCAGCTTGATTGGTTTTCAAGGAAGCAAACTAAAGGAAGTTTAGTTTCTTTTTTAATGGATTATGTAAGAGAGTTGCCAATACTTCACACTTTTATAGACTGACACATAAAGGTGTTTAAAATAAGTTAGATTGCAAATATCCACTTTTTCCAGTCTTGTAGGAACCTCATCATTTGCAGAATGCTGATTAGCACTTCTGCTTCACAAATCCAGGGACTGAACACTGCAGTTGATTGCTGTCTGTGTGAACCTTGCACATTCCCCTCATTCCTACTTGGGTTTATTTCACTTGCTCCAGTTTTCATCCCACATATTACCTGATTTTACTGCACAACTGTCTACGATCAGATGATTCCCTATAACTGCAAGACAATGCTTCTTACTTATATTGAAATCCTGTACATAATTAATCAGTGCTTACAGATATAGTAACAAACACTTTTAAATTGAACATCTTTTGTGTCTTTTATCATAGCTTAAAAATAAGTACCTCATTTAGAAGCCATCATATTCTGGTACCAGCTGTGCAAATGTTCTAGAATAAAATATCATGCCCACAGATTACACCTCTGATCAGCCTGTTTGGCCTTTTCCAGAAAGGAATGGGTGAATTCACAAAGGCTTACGCTACAAATTATATGAGAAAGCAAGGTTTTGTACCTAACTTTGCCATCTAGGTAACATGTTCATCATTTGTTATGCCTACTTTACTTTTCACTTGGCCAAGGAGATATTATAAAGCTTTTTACATAGACATCATTACCAGACTATAGGCGGTATGACATGTAGTTGCTTGAGTCCTGGCATGCACCCAAACCACGCTGGTTCTCCAGGCCATTTTGACTTTCTCCACTTTCCTCAAAAATGTTATCCTCTAGTTGTGGCACTAAATCTTAAAATGTATTGCTCTTTGCTCGATGGAAATCTGTGATAACAGTAGGGATATTTAAAGATGGATTTCCAACTGTTATATAGACTTGGTGCCAGTAATCTTTATGGCATGCAATCTGTGAAAGTACTTCAACTGACTAATATTCAAATCTGAACCAAAGGCTCATCCCTTCTTTAATTTATTCTTATATATTTTCTGTAATGCTTCCTTTTTATGTACTATTTGATATGACTTAGTGCTGTAATATCTGTTTAGGTGTACTCCCAATATTTACTCCTGACTGAATGTTAATGAATTGCTTTTTTTAACTTTTACTAACTATTCTGTAAAGCAGTTTGTGGTAGAGTTCACTATAAATTACATCACTGTATAAGATTGGTAAAGTGTTTTCTCTGGGTATGATAGTTTTCTGTTACAAGTCCATATCATTGACGAGTACTTTAAAGGAATACTCCACCCAAAACCGATATTTTTTACATAATACTTACCTTTTGTAGTCTGTAGTGATGACAGAGAAATTTTTTAAATCTCATGTATGATATGCACATGGCAATTATCCAGCTATGTGCTCAAAATGTGCAAGACAAATACTTTTTGTTAAAATAGTGTTATATAGATACTTCTGGGAAAAATCAGTACACATCATTGGAATAAGAATAGAAGTTTAATGTCATTGTGCTCTGTACAAAAATTATTTTATAAATCCACTCACATGTATAGGCCAGGCCAAAGTTAGCACACAGGCGTTCTCAGCATTTAGAACTGCTAGGCAAGCATTTGAAGAGAGAAGGTACAACTACGAAAATGGCCATTGTACTATTTCTGTATGTTAGAGATGACATGGAATCCTCTCCTTCCCTTGTTTGGAATCTAAGTAAGGGCATGCACGTGGAGCAACCAGTATATAAGACTTGGACAGCAGCCAAATACTTTGAAGCTGATGGACAGATGGGTGATATCGTCATCCATCCTGAAAACCCTTCCAACGCAGCAACGAAAAATGGCAGACTGTATAGATCAAGATCCCACCTTGGTAATGTCTTTCTATGGCTTCCAGTCTGTAATGCCGCATAAATCATCATTAAATAAAGCTAAGTTATTTTCTCTTATGTGATTTCTTACCGCCATACAACTATGGGAATGGTATCACCTTTTAATATCATATCTATATAGTTTTCGGTTACTTAAAGCACCGCAAGTCAGACATTTTATTTCTTTTTAGTAATTCTAGTGTTTATTTAAGGAGGGCTGTTGTTTGATATAATATTTATTTATTTTTATTGAGCTTCTATAAAAAGCTACATTTCTGCCTTTAGGACTAATAAAGTGATATCTATCTAACTATCTATCTAAAGGAAACAAATCACATCATAAATAGATCACACTGTCAGAAACAGAAGCCACACCACCTTGCTTTTCTGACTATCAAGTGGAGCATCTTTTCTTGACAAATCCCCTCTAATCACTTCCTATTACTGAACACAGGGGGGACTTTGTGTTAAATGCTTCCTTACATTATCCCCATACATAACAGAGCTGACTGCTGTGAGATGAAGTCCTATCAGTAAACTCTGCCACAGGCTCATCACAATAATGGGCTTGTCCTCATCCTTGTGTAGACTTTGCCACTTGATTGGAAAAACACAGACAGATAACCTAGCACAAATTCTGACTATCAGTAATTTATAAATTTGGATTGTTTTAACTGGTAGAAAACATGGTGATATACTAATGTTGATAGTGAACAAAATGCCACTGGTCCTACTAAAAGAGAATTTAGTGAGCCTCTTCAAGAGCCAGCGTGGTAAATGGGCACTAGGATGGTATGCTTTAAATAATCTAAGGGTGTCTGGAAGAAATTACGTACTTGGTTGCAAAGACCAAAAAGTCACGGGAGACTGACAGAAGTCTGAAATAGCTACCCTAAAACAAGAGACTATAGCAAGGCCACAACTGGAAGAGATGGGGTTCTAATTAATATTATAGAAGACAGGCAGACAATTACTGGCCCCTTTAGTGTGGTTTGCTCAGCATCACAGGGCCATCCCCAGGACATTCAGAAACCAGGATATAATCTTGGGTAGGAGTTTAAAGACCTGCCAGTAGTCCTTTAATCTTAAATCTAAGAGGTGAGTTGGAGTAAAAGCTTCATTGGGAAAAGGGGAAGAGTTGCTAATGTTAGGGGCAGAGAGTGTGTAAAAATGCAAGGTGACTGGGAGAGCATTGAGGTACCTGAAGCACTTATTTTTGAGATTGGGGTATGTAAGCAAGCTGCCCCACCACACAGACAAACATTTGAATCTGTTTAGTAAGGTCCAGTCGTGCAACTAGGATTTATTGTGTCTTCATTTTAATAATTTAAATTCTCCTATAGATCATTACCTAAACATACTTAAGGGGAAGAGTTTTACTAAGATGGCATTTCAGTGGAAGAATTAAGGTTCATTTTTTTAAGTTTTGATAGTTTAGGCTCCTTTGTGTATATGAATGTGCAATGTTAAATTATAAATATAAACCTACTAAATGTGGGAAGGGGAATAATATTGCAAAACAGATACTCTTCTTACAGTTAATAAAAATTTAGATTTACTGAAGAAACATTCTTCCACTAAATGTGAAATCACATTGGGAATATTAAAGTTTGATGATAAGAACATTGTGTATAGGCTTAAAAAACAAGTCCCTGGCATCTAGTGTATCTTTCTTTGATCTTAACACTTTTGATCCTCTTATCACACAACCCTGTACTGGATAGATGGCTATAAGTAAGGGCTATCAACAAAATTCAAAACAAAACTAAAAAGATACAAATAATGTTGATTGGTTTTAGTTCACAGTATTTTAAGATGCATAATATAAAATAGGCATGACATACTATTATTGCACCAAGAGCTGGAGGTCCATGGACTAATTTAACAACCTCTGATACCAACAACAAAAGATCTGTTCCAAAAACCAATGTTTTGTTTACAGTTTATAACCTACCTCTCTTTTATATTACCGGTGAAGTCTGAAGTGACTGGACAAATACAGTCAGTCAGTCATTTTCCAACCCGCTATATCCTAACACAGGGTCACGGGGGTCTGCTGGAGCCAATCTCAGCAAGCACATGGAGCAAAGCAGGAACAATTCCCGGGCAGGGCATCAAAACACATACACACGCCCACACACAAGGGATAATTTAGGATCGCCAACACACCTAACCCCCATGTCTTTGGACTGTGGGAGGAAACCGGAGCACCTGGAGGAAACCCACGCAGACACAGGGATAACATGCAAACTCCAAGCAGGGAGGACCTGGGAAGTGAACCCAGGTCTCCTTACTGTAAGGCAGCAGCGCTACCACTGTGCCACCATGGACAAATACAAATTCTTATATTACAATTATGTTTACTTATTTCATGCATCACACTTAATTGTGAAATAAGTGTTACTAATTCAACAAGTATAGGAGTTTTGTACTATGACAAAAACATACTTCACAATGTAACAGCTTAGAAAAATATCTTACAAAATATCAAATCATGTAGTAATATGCTCAACAAAGCCATTTTAGTTAAATGTAAACAATTTCCTAGGCTTTTTACTAGGATCAAGGCACATAAGGAAATATTATGACATTACTGTGACCTATAGGTGGCACTCTAGAGCTGACCTCAAACCCAATTAAAGCCAAGTAGCCCAAAGTAAATACAAATCATAACAATAAATTGAACAGTACAGGGTCATAGAGACTAATGTGTAAACTCTAAGGCCTCCCTGAACCTTAATAAACAGAGGTTAGGACCCATGAGTTTGGCCCATGAGTTTTCTGGTCCAGTTATCATCCAAAGACTACATTTGCTAGTTTCCTCCTACTTGCTTTTTACTATTCTCTGGCCTCATTTCCTCCTGCCAGACAAAACCTTGCCAACACTAAACATTCTGGCTTCAACTCCCATGGTCTTATGGACAGAAGAGGCCTTTAAACTAAAGGCACAATGCATTGTCAATTGATCTTATGTCAGTGAAATTCTTTAACTGAACAAAATTATTTCTAGTAATTTGGCTTTTATCTAGTCCTCTTTTTGATTTTAATTAATAACACTTACACAACACTATTATTCCTTCACTTGGGGCAGCTTCCCTTTCATTCCTTTAAAGAGGTTAAGAGAGATGTGTGTTACATGGGGGGGCTTAGCAAAAAGTTAAAGCCCTGGGCACGTTCAGTGCCGCCATCTCAGCTAAATGCTATGCAGATCCAGAGTTAAAGTATAAAAACACAAAGCGGCAATTTTATAATCATTTCTCTAGAAGTTCCTTAATATGTGTAGACCTCAGTATACATGCCAAATCACACTGTTTCCATCTTTCACTGGGTTAACGGATGCCATCAACTTTAAATTTCTATTACATTTTAAAAATTTGTTTGTAACTTTGCCCAGTATTCAGTTTCATGTTCAGAGACGTTTCAATACACACATCACCTGCCCAAATGCAAATCTCCCAGTAATGTACCAACTCTCTAATGCATGTTAACAGATACAAACTAGATGTATACCAGGAAGAAAATTCTGATTCCTTACAACCCAGACTGATAGTGTACAGTAATGGCCAAAACTTTTATGTTGTGTTCTACAAAATTTGCAGCTCCAGTGTTTGTGGTGGCAATTCACATTGTTTTTATATTATTGTGAAGAGTGATCAGATACTTATTACTTCATTGCAAAGAGTTTTATTAGCATAAAAAGTTAACTTCATCAGAAAAACCCATTTTCACTTGTTTTGGCCCTAGCACAAAACAATCACCTAAGAGTGTCCAGCAAGTGCCAGGACCGTCTCCTCCTGAGGAGTCAGCTACAGAATCGTGTTGCCACCAGTGCAGAGCTTGCTCAGTATTGGCAGCAGGTGGGTATGAGTGCATCTGCATGCTCAGTGACACAAAGACTTTTAGACAATGGCCTTGTGTTAAGAAGGGCAGAAAATAAGCCACTTCTTTCCAAGAAAAACATCAAGGACCGACTGAAATTCTGCAGAAAGTACAAGGATTAGACAGCAGAAGACTGGTGCAAAGTTATTTTTTCAGATGAATCCTCCTTCTGACTGTTTGCGACATCTGGAAAATTGATCATCCAGAGTAGGAAAAGGTGAAAGCTACCATGTGTCCCATGTAGTGCCAACAATAAAGCATCCTGAGACAATCCATGTGTGGGGTTGCTTCCCATCCGAAGGAGTGGGCCCACTCACAATTCTGCCCAAGAACACTGCCATAAATAAAGAATGGTATCAAAACGTCTTCCAAGAGTATCATCACCAAACAATCCAGGTGCAGTGTGGTAATGATCTGTTTATTTTCCAGCATGATGGAACACCATGTCACAATGCAAAAATGAGAATGAAGTGGCTTGAAGATCGCAACATTGAAAGTTTGGACCTGTGGCCAGACCTTAATCCCATTGACAACCTATGGTCAATTCCCAAAAAGCTGGTGGATAAGCAGACGCCCACAAATTGTGATACACTCAAAGCACTAAACAGGCAAGAATGGATCACCATCAGTCAGGATTTGGCCCAGAAGCTGATATCCAGCATGCCAGAGCAAATTGCAGAAGCTATGAAGAAGAAGCGCCAACACTGTAAATATTGACTTTACATAAATTTGATGTATTTGCCAATAAAGGCCTTTGAAACTTACAAAATATTTAGAATTGTTCTTCAGTATACTATAGAAACGTAAAAAAATAATTTGAAAATCCTGAAGCAGCAAAGTATACAAAACACATTTGCATCACTGCCAAAACTTTTGGCCACTACTAATTAACTAATACAGATTATGACGTTAATGATACTATTACATGTATTAAGTATGCCATGCAAAGTGTACACACTGGACCTGAATAGTTACTACATCTGTTTCAATTTTCAATCCCAATTTTTGGTATTTTTCACCATTGAACAGTACTATAAAGGCAGGGAAAGGAAGGTAATCTGGAACTGGCATATCTCTAAGCCATGCAACCTGATTAGAGAAAAATCTTGGTGGGATGATGTGCATTGCTTTTAACAGGGTGTGCAGAAGTTTAAAGTAGCACATTTGGCAATCACTGAACTTTCTCAAGTTCAACTTTAGACTACAGTGGAACCTCGGTTCACCAACGTCTCAGTACACATACAACTCGGTTTACGACCAAAAAGTTTGCCAAACTTTTGCCTCAGTTAATGACCACACACTCGGTATACGAACAAGCCAGTTTCCCTTTCGGTTTGTACATGTTCAGTATCTCTCTGTGCATTTCCTGTGCAGCGAGCGAGCAAGCAAGAGAGAGAGAGCGCGACACACACACAGACAGACACACGTACACACACACACACACACACACACACACACACACACACACACACACACACAGAGGCACACAAGACAGAGGCGCACACACACACACAGAGGCGCGCAAGACCGAGGCATACACACACACAGGCGCGCGAGACAGAGTCACACACAGGCGCTCCAGGCTCACGAAATAGACACATGCACACACGAAAGAGCAAGAGAGTGAGCGAGGGAGCAAGCGAGAGAGGGAAGGCTGAAAGCATAAGGTAGAAAAGGCTTGTTTATGTTTTCAGTTCTGTTGACAGCGGTCGGTTCATAGTGTGCATTGTTGCAATGTTATTTTTCTTGGTGGTTTATTAAATTACGGATTTTTCAAATGTTCCATTTTTTCCCTGTGCTTAAAACTCATTAAAAAAAAGTGTTTACAGCGATCGGGTCATAAGGCTATAGTGCGAACTCTTGCAATGTTAGTTTTCTCTGTTGTTCAAGGTTTTCTTGGTGTTATTCAATGTTTTTACATTTAGTTTACTATTAGATGTGCATTCTATCGTATAATTAACTATATTTGTGCTTAAAAATCTTTAAAAAAAAGATATTTACATACAGTTCGTATGGTCTGGAACAGATTCATTGTATTTACATACAATCCTATGGGGGAAATTGCTTCGGTTCACGACCAACTCGGTTTACAACCAGAGTTTTGGAACAAATTATGGTTGTGAACCGAGGTTCCACTGTATCACCAAAATCACCTATACGGAACAGATAGCCCTGTCTGTAACATCAATGTTTTTGGATTTTGTGATAAAAACTTTGTGCATTAGCTGGTGTAAAAATCTACTTATGGAGTTAGTATTCCATCTGTTTGTTTGACTTAGACTTTTTGGTATTCCAATTGGACTTTGGTATTTTGATTTCTAAAAAATGTCAGAATATGTGACATTTGCTTGTCTCACAAAAAAGCAAACTTTCTCCATCTGGTCCTTGCACTCTGTTAGCCTTTTGGACTAATATTTTTTCCACCACAGCAGAATAACATGCATCTTTATTATTCAAAATTGAAAGAAAGAATTACAGAGTTTGAACAGAAATAATATACTAAGCACTCTGAAGCACATAGTAAAGTTATCTATAAGTTATAAACAAGAAAAACACCCAAGATGCCATCAGCTTTTCTTTTCTATTACATTTTTAAAATTTGTTTGCTACTTTGTCCCACTTTGCTTCATGTAGCTACTGATGTTGAATTCTGTTTTTTAGCTGACCAACTTTACAAATGTGGAAAGAAAAAGTCTAATTAGGCAAGAGTTTTACTTTGAAGAAGAAACACGTCACTGGAATATTCCTAGTGCTACCTTGGATCATTGCCCCATAATTCACACTAACTTTAATCATTAGCCTTTTTTCTCTCTTTCATCTGGTACTTGGATAATAAACTAGCATGGTGGTGCCATCTTAAATAGTTAGAGCATGATGACATAACACAACACATGAATTCTGTGTCATGGGAGCAGCAACATTAAGCAATATGGCTTTGACAACAAAATGTTGTCATCAGAATAACAATAAAATGAATAAACAAAAAGGAAAAAAACATGCAATTCCAAAAATGGAATAAATTAAATCAGGAAAGTCCAAAATACTGGATTCATAACATCGTTTGCTTTATTTGGTCCTAAGATTTGTACATTTTTTTGTGAAGCTCTTTTACTTGCTTGAATTTCCTGAGAGTATTTTTTATTTGTTTGTTCATAAATAAAACTGTGATAACAAAACAAATGGAATCAACAACCTCAGTATACTGGTTCAAGAGATATTACTGTCACAGACAGGTGGCTGGACAAACACGACAATATCATTAACTCACTTTTCGAGAGAATGTGCAGAAAACACAAAGTAATTTGGGCCTCTGACAGAAATATGTTCTTTTTTAGCAAAACAAATCTTTGGTATTATTTTTTGAAACATCATAAAGCCTGAGTGTTTTAATTTCATACATTGGCATGTACCGAGGAATTACAAATTTAAAAGTAAAAATTACAAACACAAGTTATTTTCACTGCCAAAAAGAGAGTGCATAAATGAACTATTTGATTAGGCATATATTAGGCATAGCTGGAATTAAGTGCTAATGAAGTCAAACTGTCCTAACGACTCTAATAAGAAAGTGATTTAAAATCTAAACTTTCCTTGCATGCCTATGATTTACACTTTATAAGCATATTTTTTCATATTTGTTTTAGTCCCTTGGAGAATTCATTTAAAAGCACATCCATCTGTCGAATAATTAATCAGATGCATAGAAGCAACTTTTTCAAAAACCTTTGATTATGTACACTCTTAAAAGAAAATTGCAAGGTCTGAAATATCTGAACTTTTCTTGATCATTTTAAACATTACACAATCCATTGGTTTTGCTACATCATAAATCTTGGATTCTTTATGTCAGTAAGAAGGGAGGTTACTTTAAGTTTTAGAAAAGCTGGTTTCAGTGGTACCTAAAGCCACCATCTTCAATTGAACCTTAGCATCCATAGAATATACTTTAAGCACAAAAGACAAATCATACAAAGGAAAGCAAGAAAACACTCACATCTTGCAGCACCAGAAACAAGAGCTAATTTAGCAAATGTTTCACTTTAGCAGCTTAGTCCAGGAATTAGTGAAAAACTATAGTCTACAAATGACAAATGCAACTTCACAGTGACAGAATCTTCCACCCTCAGGAATGCTTTGTCATATTATGAAAGTGACAGCACATTCAAGCCAAGCTGGAAAGAATGTCATGTTTGCATACATCTGTAGAAGCTTGATGTTTCTTTCATCTTAAATGAGACCTGCAGCAAAATGTCATCTTCCTACCTTACTCCCCTTTGGATTATTGTTAGTGTTTTTCTTTTCATATTCTAATAAATGGACTTTTGCTTGGCTTTTTAGGATTTGATTTCTGGATGTTGGGCTAATTTTGTCACTTCTAGCAAAATATTCTTAAAAAGTAAAACCAATGACAAAATGTAACTCTTTAATTATAAGTATGTTTTATGGTTTCGGGCCAGAGGTTTGATGGTTCTTCTCCTCATTTCTGAGTTTGTATTTTTTGTTTGTTTTTTTAAGTATAAGCCTTGTAACCAGTAGGGGGCTCTGCAGCCTCCCAAACCTAGACACAATAAAGTCCAAAAACACTTTATGTTCAAATACACAAAACCTTCACCACAAGAATGACAACCAAAAAAAACTCAACAAGCACAGCTCTCCTTCCTCATCGAAGAGCATAGCCCACTGCCTCCTGACTCTTGAAACTAAGGCAGCTGACTTTCTTTCTCATCCCAAGTACTTCTGGATTGTGCTGGAACCAGAGCAGTCCTCCCCAGCAGCACCCTCTGGTGGTCTGCAAAGAACCCCAACAGGGTTGCGTTTCCAAACTCTATTTCCCATGCAAACTTGCAGGTGTCCTAATCAGGTTTAACCCTGATGAACACTGCCACCTCCTGTGTGGGAGAATGACTGCTCCTTTTATGCCCATTCTCCTGGTCCTCCCATTATGGCCTTCTGGCTGGATATGAAACCTTCCATTATCCTGGCCTGTCCTTCCTTCTGAGTTTGGAGTGAGACATATTTTGATAAACAAGGCTGAGAAGACACTTGCTCCTGGAGGTATAGCCTTGATTTTGAGCAGTTTTAAGCACCGCTGAATTCAGAACATAAGGAAAGTACAATTGGAACTAATCTACTGAAGAAGGATACCAGAATACAACAAAAGAGAAAGATGTCAAACACATGCTTATGTTCCAAATCATATGTCACCTGTCTGAGTGCCAGGAAATGCAAATGGCAGAGCAGAGCAGAGCAGAGCCAGAGCTGGAAACAAAAGGTAATTTTTTTAAAAACTTGAAAGTTTTATATATTTGGAGGAATTGACCAAATAATAAAAGTTTTCAAATTTTTCTGAGGAGGAAGGATAATTATATATATTCCATTGACAGGTATATATATACTTTATTGTCCTTGCTGACAATAAAAACTTGGAATAAACTTAAGATGAACCAGTAAAATGGAGTAATAAATAAACTTTTACATCGTTGGAATCCTTACAGTGATGTGCAGACATAGTATTTGTTATAAACATAGCTGCAAAGAATTTCAGATGGGAGGGAGCTATTTGACTGATGCATAAATTACTTGAAATATGATTAGCTATTTATGACACAAAGATCATATTACTTTCTTATAAAACTCTATAACATTTCCTTCTTTCAGTGGTGGTTTTGATTAATTGTATTCCTTGCTTAATAAAACTGCTGCTGCTTAGATTTAGTGAAATTTGGCCCTGGTGAAAATACTGACTTTGTGATAATACAAAATACAAAAGGTAGCATGGGGATATTTTTAACTGTTTTTTTAATACTCTTCTAGAGCACTGATTCTTTTTTTGAGTCACTGACCCCTTTAAGAATCTGATGAAAGCTATGGACCCCCTTAGCCAGAAAACATAAACACAACTTTGTATGCAAGGAATATAATGTACTTTTATTTATCGAGATTTGATTGTCACACACAGTACATATATGACATACACAAAGTATTATTAAACTTTAAAGTAAACAATCTAAAAACACTCCTTTTTATGCCAAAAGTAAAGGCCAGTCATTATAATTATGAAATGCAATCCTCTTGTGCAATTTAAAACATATCTACTACTAGGTTTTACTACTACCATTACTACTACCAATACTACTACTCTAAATCAACAGTACCAGTCTGTATTGTGAATATAAATGTTACCCTCAGAGACCCCCTGAAACCCATCTATGGACCCCCTAGGGGTCCACAGACCTCAGGTTAAGAACCCCTGTTCTAGGGAATCTTTCTGATTTTTCATATTATTTTGATTCATTGAGGGCACATATCAGGTTATTTGAATTAACCCCTGGAAAATGCAATAGATATAGTTGCTGCCTCAAACTGTTTAGTGCTCTGGGCTCTACCTGGGTGAAGTTTGCATGTTTCCCAGCTTCTGCATGGGTTTTACTTCAGCTGTTCCCATTTTCCCTCTTGTATCCCAAATAAATGCATGTTAGGTTAATTGGGGACTACAAGTTTGTAGAGCAAGAGTAAGTGTAAGTCTAGGCGTATCTGTACACTATAAGGGGCCCCATCCAAGATTGATTCCTGTCTTATCTTCAATGCAGCTAGGATGAGATTTAGCCTCTGTGATCCAGAACTGAATTTAACTGGGTTGAAGATGGATGAAAGGATAATCTGCATTGGTCTACAATTCTATTCATTATATATTGGAAAGGTTATAAATGGCAAATGTCAGTCGTCAGGAATTTTCTATTAAATAAAACAAACAACAATGCGCAATTCTGCATTTCCAACATTGTGCTCCCAGAAGAAGAAGAATTTTAACACATAAAATAGTTCTGCCTACCAGTATCAACAGAAAAAGGCTTCCCTAAATAGCCTGTTTATGCTGAAAGCCAAAGAGAAAGGAGGACTCTATTTATACTGAAAAAAAAAACAATGAGGGAAACAGACTGTGACCAACAGAAGCGCACATACATTATTTCCTATTCAAAAAGCATTTAAAACAAATGAGGACCTCTAACTGAAGTTCTTGTCCTTGCAGCATTTTTCACCATTTTAACCACTTTAAATAGAATATTGTTTTGGTTGCAATATATAAAGAAAATCCCTTCATTCATTTTCTTGTAAATTGTCTTTGGAGGTCAAGGACTACCTCTGCTGCTAACAACTCTTAAAACTAAACTTCAGTGTGGGACATTATCAAAGTTATTTTAAGAGTCTAAGTAAATGATGTCATATGCTTTGCTTTGTCCACTTGCCTGTCCAAAGAAGATCAGTTTGGAGCCATCAGTGAACCTAACAGTTCTTTAACATGTAGGAGGTATCCTGGGGAGCTCACACTAATAGGCAGACTACACACAGAGTACTCTGACTGCAATTTTACCCCAAGACTCTGGGAATGTCAGACAGGAGAGGTAAGAAAAAAAAAAAAAGTACTGCACTACAACCCTCAAAAACAAGCTATCAGTAAATGTAACATTGGTAAATTAAAGTATATATTGCATGCATTTGAACTGAGATTATGTATACAGTACTTGTTTATTATTTTGTTCTGTGTAAAATCATTAGTGTTTCCACCTCAGATACTAATCACTCATCCATTCTTTTTATGAGCTTATTTATTACGAAAGAAGTTGAAACCGACTGCAAAATGGCAAAACTGGACCATAGAAAGGAGGTAACTTTAAAAGACATGCCAGTCCAAAGCAGTTGCACTCAATCCACACATAGACACCCACCCAAAATACATAGTATTAATCAAAGCATTTTAATTGTTATTATCATGAACAAAACTATAAATATTGTGCTTTTTTGCAAATAAAATGCTTACTGCATTAATCAAGTAGAATTAAACACAAAACACAGCTAACATTTATGTAACATGAGGTGAAAGGTGTTTTGGAACAAAATATGTTACGTTGTGTAACATCAAGGCACTTTACACCCGCTGTTACAGACTCAAAGCAAATGTATGTTTTTATTATATAATAGTAATAATAACAGCAGCTCATTATCCATAATGGTAAATACGGGGAAGATACAGGATCGAAACCACAACCTCTTGATTTAGAAGTAGCTGTTCTTACCTCTACATCAGCCATGCATTTGATATTTGGGCTTCGGTTTTTACATATTGCCAACAACATGTAAATTGAATAATTTCTTTTTCTTTGGCTATATTCTTGAATAAAGGTGCACTTGCTTTGTTATACATTTTCTTAAAGTATTTATTGGATATTTGAACTTCAGTCTTCACACATTATACATTTCACGTCAATATTTTATCAATTATTACTATCACATGAAAAAAGTTTTTGTTCTAGTTATGTGTTCAATATTTCTTGCCTCGCATTTCCTGTCATCTTAAATTTATCCAGATTACTGCATTTCCCTGAAAATAAGACCTACTCCAAAAATAAGATCTAGCATGATTTTCAGGCTGCTCTGTACTATAAGTCCTACCCCCAAAATAAGCCCTAGTCAAGACCATCAGCTGAAAAGTGAGGTGCATAAGGCCAGGCTTATACTTCACGCAATGTGATGCATGTGCCCGAAACATCCATTAAATTCCAAGTACTCCTTTGCCACAATATCTCTGAAAAGGATGTTTAATGATTACATCCATCAATCCAGGGATGCACCCATTCCAGTATCATCGGGGCAAGACAGAGACAAAATCCCTGGACGGGGCATCAGCACATTGCAAAGTGAACACAAGCACAAACAACCACAGATGTCATTGTAGCTTCACCAAATCCCCAAATCCTCATGTCTTTGGATGGAAAATGGAGCACACTGTGGAAACCCACCAGGAAAACATGCAAACTCTAGACAAGGAACACCAGGGATGTGACTACCTGAGAGACAGCAGCGCTACCACTCTGCCACAGTGCCACCCCCATATGTGTAACTATTAAAATTATTGATTATTTAAACAAAGTTAATGATTTATCTATAAGATGTAACATACATACAGTATTTTAATGCATTTCATTATGAAAATGATATCAAGTATAAATCTAAGAAGTCTAAATGTGCAGAGAGCTGGAATATAATAAATTTAATGTGTTCTGTGTAGTGATCTATTGCTGCTTGCGGCTGCTGTCAGGTCAAGAAGAAGGCCCAAAAGCAGGTAGCAATTAACATCTGGGTCGGTTTTAAGATGACGTTTACGACAGACTACTTTATAAAGTTAAAGCTGAAATTTCCAATTTAATCAAAAAATAGACATTCATTATGTACTTAATTTTTTTTCTCTGTGGCTCAAATATGGCGCTCAACATTCTGATGGTATTGTGAAGGTGCAAAAAAAAAAAAAAGGCACAGAAGATGGTATGTGAGACTTTTAAAATATATTGTGTCATTACGTTGGGGAATATGCCACGCTTAAATATAAAAGCAACATGAATACATTTGTATATTGGCATTTTGCTTCACCACATCGAACCATTCATCAAACAGCTAAGCACGCACATCGATCCTGGAGGATCCTAAAAGCGGCTGGAGTAGCAATAAATTCAGTCTGGAATACAGAGTTTGAATGCGGAGAGTTATGAAGATATTCCAGAAGATGACATGACTATATTTGGATAAATGTATATTGTTGTACATGAATAAATATAAGATATCCCCAGACAATAAGCCCTAGTGCATCTTTTGGAGTAAAACATGAATATAAGACCAGGTCTTATTTTCGGGGAAATACGGTACTGAAGAAATGGAACACACATGAAATGTATGTATTCCAAATAATGATATATTATTTACCCTATACAACTCCAGGTACTTCACACCCAGATAAGCAGACTTGAGCCAGGAGTACTTCAGCTGAGTCAGTGGGGGGATGTGATAGCAGGCTGCTTGCTGCTTGTGCTGATTGACACATTAGCAAAACAAAGACGCTGATGAAGAGGTGCAAAGGAATTTAAGGTGGCCTGGCATTACAACTTTTTTCAAAGCCTCAGGGATTCTAATGTTAAACCAGTGCATTGAGAGTGTGCCTAGTGATGTATTGGCATTATATTTTACTGGAACTGGCTTTGGCATCTTGTAGCCTTGTATTTCAATAAATGTATCCAAAATGGAAGTGTACAGTTTTCTTCATAATCATTATTCACTTTGTGATTTATTTATAAAGTGTATTTTAAGAAAGATAAAGACCAGAATGTAAAGAACCGGTACATCAATCCATTTTATAACTCACTTGTCCTGTTCATGGATACAGAAAAATGGTGCCTGTCCTGGCAGCACTAGTAACATGAGGAACCAGGCCTGCATAGGATGCCAATTCCCTGGAGAGCACCTTACATTGAGCCAATTTAGAGATTTTTCTAAAATGAATGCATTAATTGAAAAATAATATGCATTGCCTTATTAAATCTTTTACTGGTGTAAAAGATTACTTTGTTATTGATTATCTTCCAACACTTCCACATCTTCTTCATAAAGCAAATAACCACCATTCCCAAAGTTTGAACTGCAGTAAAGCCCTACTTGAATAGGATTGGTTTTACACCAGGATTTGGGGTAAAGTAATTATTACCAGAGGACCTCTTACAAATCACTGAGGTCAGTAACTTTTTATGGACTGCGCATTCATGTTTTAGTAACAATTACAGACCCTTTCCTTTCTATAAAAAGTCTGTAAAGTAAAACCCCAAGTCAAACTAGTCTTGTGTTACTCGACATGCAAGTAGAACTCAATCATTTGAGCAAATTGGACAGGCCTAAAATTACAGAGGTCCAACAGTAAGAATTAATTTATTCTGAAGTGGAAAAAAAAAGAAGTGCAGGTACTCCTTATTGCTGAAATATTACTTATTGCTTAGTGCTGAATAACAGGGAGTGTGGAATCTCCTTAGAGTTCTGACCATGCACTGCCATACACTATTTATATTTAAAAGCAGATGGGAGGTTTAGAGTGGTCCCTTCTGGAGGTGTGAACAGACACATTGTTGTTATACATATGGGTTGCTAATGTGGTCTGAAATGACGGTTCATACTGGTATGCATACAAAAACTACAAGGAATGGGGAAATGCAGATCAACAACCAAAGTATAATTTTTGCATTAGTAGAAAGTAATAATTCACGAGAATCAGTGCCCACTAAATTGAGAAACATGTAAGCTCACCAAAGCTCCAAAATAAAATCAAAGAAGTTTACAATTCTGGATTCATGTTAGAAGTTTCAGATTTTACAGCAGAAGACTTGTCAATTCTTTTCATGCTATACACCATTAAATCACAAAAGTACATTGTATACACCAAAAAACAATGTAGTTACTATAGCCATGAAGAGTCCTTGAATTTCATAGTAAAAACCATACTTTTATGGCCCTGCACTCAAAGCTACAAATTGTCCTTTTCTGTTAATGGTCATTTATTTACCTGTTAATTAAAATATAGCTCATTTGTAGCATCTTATGTATACAAACCAATAAGCACAAACACCATAAAAGAGCAAACAGCAATCCAAAATGTTGGTGCTTAAAGAAGGTTCAATGTTTCACCAAGCAATTTTAAAATGATATTTTCATACCATTGTGGCTTAATGTAATTGTCAAACCTGAATGAAATAATCAAGAGAGCTTGTTGTAATTAAATAAAGTGTTAAGTGGCAGAAAAAAAATACTGTACTAAAAGTGTTTCATGTGTTGTATACATGGGCTCCAAAAATACTACAAGTGGCTAAGCCTCTGATATTTACACAAAGGAATATGCATTAGTTTTAAATATTCCAATGAAATTAGTAAAATGGATGTAAACTAAAATGAATGTACTGTGTTGCTTTTTGTAACCATAACAACTGGGCCACAACATTCAGTATTCAATGCTTTAATTAAATCTTCACCTAATTTTCTGGCTCATGTTTTGCTTTCTGTTTATTTTCCAGAATATGGTATTGGTTAAGTTTCACTATCAAATCAGACTTTATCACAGTCTAATCCTTTATTGGACATATTCAGAAAATAAATACTTTAAATCAACAAAAGAAGATATGTAACTATTATGAACAACATGCTCTTATCACATGAAAATGTTGCTTTCCCTAAAAAGTCAGAACTTTCATGAAATCTTTATATCTATAAAGCACTATCTCTGTTTCTTTCAGACAGGGGTGTTGCTCTGGCTAATGTTTATTTTTTTGTTTATTCAATCTTTTTGACATTTTTAAATATAGTTTTGTTTATTGCTTGTTTTTATGTAATATGATTTTTTTTTATATTCTGTTTATTGATTATTTTGCATTTTGTATTACACATGTATTTTAGTTAGTCATCTGGTAATGTCCAGTTAAAAATACAATGGTGGGCTATTACAGACTCATTCCCCTGAACAAATAAATAAAAAACTAATACCATACTTCTCTTATATGGTAATAACTGGTCATCCAATCCCACCTATGTCTGGCCCGCCACATCCCTTGTAATGCAACAAGGTGTACTTGCTTCAGTGCACACAACTGTAGGTGTTTCACTGTTCTGCTGCTAAGAGTGGCTGTCGAAAGAGTAAAAGAAAATTGAAATAACTGCTCTCAAGGTAAAACTGAAACTGTAAACTACTTCATAGTCGCACAGATTGTTTCTCTGTTTTAAAACAGACAAGTTTGCAAATTTGCCAATGCTTTTCAGTAAGAGATTTAGAAATTTCAAATATGTATAAAGCATGCTGTATTCAAGATATCTCAACAAACATTGAACTTTCCTGACAAACTGTCTAGAAAAATACAATAAAGAACTTTATTTGTCCATAGGGGAAAATTTACCTTTTTACAGAAGCTTTAAAAAATAGAAAGTTAGACACACAGACTAGAATGACTACAAATGATGGAAATTAAATAGTAAGAAAAGTTTTGATTTGGTTGTCACAGCCACAGTGAGACATTATGCAGGCATATTGCTATTGGTATAAAGAAGCCCCAGTAGTGTTTCTTGACACTTCTGCTGAATGATTCGTTGGCTGAAAGTGTTCATTGTTAGTGTGTTAGAGAGAGGTTGTGTAGCATTGTTTATAATGGCACTCAGTTGTGTTTTAATTTTTTCACTTGCTACTATTTCCAGGGGGTCCAGTCATCTCTCTCTCTCTTGCTATGAAAGTATCTCATGGGACATCACCACTCCACATTAAGGTACAGTAAATGCAATTTTCATCTTATTATACACAATTTACATACAGTATATATTCACATATAAGTCGGGTCTTGAAACCCGAAAAATTGATCATACAATCAGACCCCGACTTATACACCCGTTCAAAAATGCGACAGTTTCTCGGACACATTGAATTTTCTTGTAGCAGTGCAGCTACCAATTTCTTTTGCTACTTCAACGACTTTTAATTTAAAACCAGCTTCATATTTTCTTCTGATCAAACGCTCTATCGTAGATAAGGGATGCTCTTACGATAAAGGCAGATGAGGGTGTGAGATACAAAAAACACAAATCAGTGCAAACGTTGCTTTGGAATAGTTCAGGTATTACCGTGTGATCATGTAGGGAATAGTTCAGGTATTACTGTGTGATCATGTAGGCACAATACATAGGAAAAAAAAGGCAGTGTGCTCCGTGGTTCTTTCTCAGGTGGGTGTTAGCATATGATAATCTCTTGGACCAATAGTATGAGTTTTCTGCATTCGACTTACACGACTGACATTAAAAAATACCAGAAATTATACGGTAAAATCAAGTCCCGATTTATCCGCGGGAGAACTTATCTGCGAGTATATACGTTTTTTTTTTCATGTTTTAATTTATTATTTAGAACATTTGTATTACTTTTATTTTTTCCTTTAATTATGTCTATATATATATACTAGTTTGTGTCTGTACCAGCCGGTGTTTCCCAGACATTGAAACCTGCTTGAGGAAGAAGGCTTTGTGTTCTTTTAATATGAAGAAGGGAGCTAAAGCAGAATGATTGCTCAAATTGCTTCTTGCAACTTGTATGCTTGTGTGCTGAAAGAAAACTTCTATTTTGAATAAAGCCTTGAGACTGTTCCTGCCTTCTCAACAAGCTTGACAAGATATATGTATAAATTCAAATGCTTATAGATGGTGCACTGATGGCAGAGATTTTCAAGAATCCACCTCCATGGTCATCATGGGTCTTAGGCTCATTTCTTTTATGTGCCCGAATAAGCAAATTAAAAATCACAAATACTTTTTAACAACATTTTTATACACTGTACTTTACTGGGTTAGCAATTTTTATATTTTTTTGACAAAATAAAAATAATGCATGACACTGCTCCAAACATCAGAGAGGGCATCCCTTGTGGTTTTATCTGCAAACACTACAAAGGTTTCTACTTTAAACGAGTTCTTGGAGGGAGGTGAGGGTCTTTAGGGCAGTTCTCACTGTTTTGATGTCAGATAAACTAATTTCCATTGTACTATGCTTCTTATATAGTTCTGAATCTATTACTATTATGATCTTACTAAATGATCAAACATCTCAGTTTATGTGTTTACAATAATTTTCAAAGCTTTAAAAAATCAAATACATATTTTTATATAAATTATTATTTCACTACTTTTAAAACCAAATTATGTTCAAGTTTCACACATCAATGATGAGTACTATTTCTAACATAATATTAACCTTTTTAATCCTACTTATCCAATTCAGTGTTACAGGCTGAATTCTATCATGGCAGCATCAGGCAGAATGTGGGTCTTATTCATGCACACACTCACACTGACACAGAGCCAATTTGGAATTACCTAAATATTGTCTTTGGTGATATCAAAGAAAAAAACAGACTATCTGATAAAAAAATGCTTTTAGAAATAGAGAGACCATGCAACCTACTCACTGTGACTGACACTGAGAACCCTATGTTCATGATAAAGAAGCACAAAACACTCCATCATTGCAGTATTATATTAGAAACCTATTCTCATAAAAAAGGCCACTGAGAAATGTAAAAATGATCCCAGTCATCCAAAAGCAACCATTACAGATCTAAACAAAATTACAATGTACATTTTTTTTAACCCAGAAACTGTTGCATTTAACAAAATCAAAAAGGGCATGCTTTTCATCACCCATTAAGATGACTAGAACATGAGGCTATAAATAATGGTCAAAACAAAATAGTTATAGTCAAAGAATATGAAGTATTTCATTAAAAGGCTTCCATAAATAGTTGACATTTTCAATTTGGGAATGAACTTAACATTTTGATGCATTGTACCTATTATACATTGATCATAATTAATTACACGATAAAGGCATTCATGAAAAACTGCAGTCAGAACAATAACTACAGTGTTTTACAAAAATATTTGACCCCTTCTGACTTTCTGTACTTTAAAAATTGTTGAGAAAGTTCTCAGGTATGAACTGCTAGTTTCCACTTCAGACACAGCACACTTTTTGTGTTTACATTTGGACATTGGCTATGTCGGTATGAAATTTTCAGCCAATCTAATGTGGATTTACTTTTATAATTGACATGTTTCCAACTATGCTTCAGCCTCAGCTTACTGATGCTTAAGATTTTTTCAATTAAGACCAGAATTTATGATTTTTGCCATTACAACAAACTGTCCAGGTCCTGTGGCAGCAAAACAACTTCACCCCATCACACTACCACCACCACATTTGATTGCAGATTTGCTCTTCTCAAAAAGAATTCTGTGTTGACACCAGACAAAATGGGATACATGTTATTCAAAAAATTAATATTTTTTGTCTCATTTGTCCATATAATATTCTCTCAAAAGGGATGCAGATCATCCAAGTGCTTTGTACCAAATTAGAAAAAAAATTGTACCTATTTGCTGGCAGTGCTTTTACCTTTCTGCTCTCTAATGAAGTCTGTTTTTCTGATTGAACCAATCTTCGCAGAGACACAAGGAACTTGTATTTGTTTGGATGTGTTTTACAGTTCTTCAGATGTTCAACTTCCTGAATGATTGATTTTATGCTGTCTTCTTGGAGTAATTGTGGCAAGGTGGTTGTAACACTGAAATTTCATTATTGTTTTCCATTTGGAGATTATGGCTTTCACTGTGGTGGAGTTCCAGAGCCTGTTGGTTGTGGAATCATGTACTTATTCATTCTTTGTGCCAGCAATGCAATTCTGAGATAAAGATCAAAGTAAGTGAAGTTTATATTGAGCAGGACTGACTGTGACCAAGTCTGGCTGTGTTTGATCAGGTGACTTCAGTTATCTTTTTAATTGGGCCGATTTAAACAAAGGGTAATTATTTTTCACACAATGCCAGCTGGTGTTAGAGACCTTTGTTAATTACATAAATGGTATCAGTTTAAAAATATATTACTTATTTAATCAGATACACTTTATCTCAATAGATTTTAGCTGAAGACCTAAAAACAGATTTGTCAAAAATTTTAAGGAACAGGGGAAAGGGGCAAATAGTTTTCTTTTTCTGTGAATATGTACCAACTATCCATCCACCTTTAGAATTTGCTTAATCTACTACAAAGTTGTAGAGAAGTGAGGTCTTATTCCAGCAGCAACAGAAGATGGACAACTGTTGACAAGATCAAAGTTCATCACAGGTCACCTCATCTTGAACACATTTGCAGTTCCCAAATAAGAAGTCACTAGATGAGCTAATATAAAGAGCTTTCACATATGGAAGAAACACATGCAAATCATGGCTGAGAGCTAGTGTTTCTTGTAGGAAGATTTATCTACAATGAACACTCCATTCCTGTTTGGAGTCATTTCAATTTTGTGGATTTTTACATTCTTTCTGATTTTTTCTTATTTCAGAATTTTGGCTTATTTTTAAGGATTACGATATGCCTTTAAGGCATATCCTTTCAATTCCCTTTTTTTGCTTGTTGATTATTGTTTCTGATAAATGCATTTTCAAAGTATAAACAAACTATTTCTGTTATTCTGGGCCAAGGTTTTGATTGGTCTTCTCTAGCCTTTGGTTATATTTGAGATTCTTAGTATTCTGTAGGGTTTCCTCTTCCTAGTCTGTGTAGGCTAATGCCCGATTTTGAGTCTGGTGGTAAGATCTTCGAGGAGCCCGAAGTTAAATTATGAAGGTAAAGCCTAATTAGGAGTTGAGTACCTGGAAATGTAATATTCTTTGAAGCATTTATTGTCTTATTTTTTAAATTTTGTTTATTTCATTTTTCTAAGCATTGCTTTCTGTCTGAAAATCAGTGCTATAAGTAGCATTTTCTGATGCTGCTGTAAGTAGATGGAGAGCAACTATGATGTTCAGAACCGTGAATTGTTTATTATAAAACTAGGCTTAGAAGTGTGGATACAATGTCTTGAGACAGCTCAATTTTCCTTCACAATTTATACTGACTACCAGAAATGGATTGAAGTTGAACTTGAAGTAAGCAAAACAACTAAATGCTAAGCAAGCCTGTTGGCCTTTATTTTTTATTAATTTTGATTTCCATATAACCTATAAACCTTGTAAAAGAATGGCAAAGCTGATGCCTTGTCTCACATCTATGAACCACATGAATTCTCACAAGAAGAAGGGACAATTCTTTATAATAACAAATTCCTGAGAACTTTGATTATACTATCAGTAGAAGACCTATGGAATAAAACAGAGGCATCACAAAATAACATACCTTAGCCTAATAATGCAAAGGCAAACTTTCTGTGCCTCCTGAGATGACAGCCTGGAACTATGCAAATCTTGAAAGCATTGAAAAATTATTATTCTGGTGGGAGAATGTGTATTTTGAGATTAGTGAGTACATAGGACCTTGTGAAGTTTGTTGATTAGCAAAGGCTCCTTCAGGGTTACTTATTGGATAATTTCAACAACTGCCAGTACCGCAATATCCATGGGAACATATTTCCAAGGACTTCATAGCTAACGGACCACCTTTTAATGGTTTTACTACTATATTGGTAGTAGTATATACATTTTCTAAATATGCACATTTTGTTCCTGCGAAGGGTCTTTTTTCGGGCTAAACTATGAGCATAGGTATTTTTGGAAAAGGTAGCAAGCAATTGTTTCCAATTGGGGTTGACAATTTATTTCCCAGTTTTGGAAATCATTTTGTGAACAGTTAGGTTATTCAGTTAGCCTTTTGTCTGGTTATCATCCAGAGAGTAATGGACTGTGGACACTAGGGGCCGCTGTTGCCGGTGAAACCCAACAGACAGACATCCTGGACACATGTATAAAATCACCAAGTATAATTTTTTAATTATTTTCTTGAATACAGTGCACAAAGCACCACACTCACCACAATAAACAACAATCCAATAATCAATAATCACAATAATCCAAATCCTCCACTCCCAGCAGCTCCGTCACACACCCTCCCAACTCCGGCTCTACTTGCAGGTCAAACGCCACATCATTGGTCCTCAAGCATCTCGGGAAGTACTGTGGGCTTCTGTCCTCGTGACTCCAAAGTACTTCCGGGTTGTAGGAAAAGTAGTAGTTCCCAGGTCCTTTATAAGCTCCCCCTAGCGGCACCCACGGCACCCAAAAGGGCTGAGAAAATGGACTCCATGTCCCATGATGCCCTGAGGGAATCCGGGGTACAATTACCATCCAGGGGAGCTGCCACCTAGCGTCCTGGGGGATGCAGTGTCCTGGAAAGGCTGCCCTGCTCCACTCTTCCCCTTCTGGGACATACCGGCCAGATTGAGCTGCCGGCTGTCTATCACAGGACAAACTAAATGTGTTAATCATGATTTAGAAAAGTACCTACGATATAATGAAAATTCAAGTCAAGATAAGTGGGAAGAATTTCTGTCTTTTGCTGAATTTTCCAGAAATATACTGGTACACTTTACTTTAAACATGCCTCCCTTCAAATGCTTATACGGGTATCAAATTTGTCTATTCTCATGATTACTCTACTGAGCATGTCCTGTTATATATCAAAGTTACATGCCAAATGGAGTTTAACATATGTAACCTGATGAAGGTGGAACTCTTAGCTAAACATTTCACAGTCAGGAATTGTAGACATGCACCTGTTTTAAAGGCTGGTTAGAAAGTATGGTTGGCTATTAGAAAAAAACTTTTCCATTTTTGACTATGTATTTTCTCCTGGTTACCTTTCAAATATCCATGCTAGTCATCTGTCATAATAACATTCTTTTCACAAAATGTTTCCTTTTGTGGTGGTAGTGCTAAAGTTTGCTATGTATGGTGACAAAAAAGCAGAACCAAAGGGTATATTGAAATAATGAGAAGACAGATGAGAGAAGAAGAACAAAGAGTAGTTTGAAAACTGGCAAAGGTCAACACCAGTACGATCAAAATCAAAGCAGAAGTCCAAAACCCTTGCATTTGGAGATACCTCTAAATTTTAGAAACACATCTAAAATATATAGATAAAATAAATTTTAGATATGTTAAATGTATATTCAAATATCTCAGATGCATTGCAAGGTATTGTAAAATTACGTCCTGGTGAATCTGAGCTTGGTAAAGTGCATGGTAAGATTTATCAATTGCATTTTGAAATAACTTAAAGCAAATTCCTTTACATTTCCTAAAACTTCAAAAAACATTTTGCCTACATTAAACACTCAGTTTCATCAATCCTTTGTGATAGTTCTTTATCAATATAAACTAACTGTTGAGTTTTTATGAGCTTTATCTAAAGCAGTGTTTTTCAGTGTGCTACAGCACAATGATGCGTCATGAGAGCTACCCAGTTCTGCTGTTGAAATAATAGTTTAGTGCCCCTGGGTCTGGACCTGAGAGGAACAAGCTCTGCATGTTGTCAAGACCATTCTGATGAGGACAACACTACCTGGAGAAGCTGACATTAAATCAACTCTGTGATTGCTATGATGAAGACACAGCAATACGGACGTGTCTCCTGGCTGTGTGTTCACCAGCGAATCTTACAAGGCTGGTGGATTGTGGGCATATGAGTTGCCTCTGAGACAGACAGGGGTGGGCAAAGGAACAAAGCAGCTGGGAGATGCCACCAAAGTGCTCATCGTGTCTGCAAACACTGATCTTGAGTCTCTGGTAGTCCCACCCCTTCAGACAGTTGGGCAAGTGTATGAGATATAACGTGTTTGTGGTTAGTGAAATAGCAGTGTGCCTTGGGATGTTTTTGGTTACCAAAAAAAAGTGTGCTACCACAGAAAAAAGGATGGGAAACACTGGTCTAAAGGATGAAATACAGTTAACAAAGATTGGTGGGTGAAAACTGTAAAATGCCAATAAAGCATTGTATCACAATTCTTAAATATTACCTTCAATCTATAGAATAGCACTTCACTTTGTGCCAATACAAGAATATGCATACTTCAATATATTAGTATAATGATATCTTTAATATTTTTTTCAGTATCATACATTTTTATATTTTAATGTCTAATAGCACTTTCCAATAAAAATGTTAATTTCTGTATACATAACAGACTTTTTCAGGAAAATATGTCATTATGTCATTTACATTTTATAAGATTTCTAAAATCTACTTTTGTTTCTATGGTTACTCCATTCTTAAGAGATATGAAAGAGAGCAGCCTCCAGTGGCTTACAATGGCCAAAACAAGATTCTCATGACACACCTCCTCAGGCTTTCAGAATACTTTCACATAAAGATTTAACATTTAAATATTTTAGAGAAAAATTCTACATTTATTGTGTAGTCTCTCACATTACATTTAGAGTCACTATTTTAAACTTAAAAGACAGTGAACAGCCACAGTAGTACAGAAGGTTTGTGGTGTTGTTGTCACACAGTCCAATAGGTCTTGGGTTCAAATAACAGCCATGGCACTGGTCTCTCTGGAGTTTGGACATCCTCCCCCATCTTCAGGTTTTCTTGAGGTACTCTGGTGTCTTCCCAAAGTTTAGTTTAATGATGAATATAAAATGGCCTGATATGAATGGGTATTATCTGAAATGAACTGATGACCCATCCATGATGAGTCTAGTCCTTGACTTAAAACCTACGCTTCTAGGATCAGCTCCAACCCTAATGATCTGTATTAGAAATAGCAGGTTCAGTATATAAATTCACAAATATATAAAACAAAATATCTACCTTGGCACATGGATGCGGCAGGGTTTCTTTTATTTACTATACTTTACTTAAAATTTCAGTAATATTGCTCAGTTTTCTATGATACAAATAGTCAGATACTCCAATATTCCCTTTTTCATTTCAACCATTACTTTAAAGAGCTTTTGAATACGAATTTCTTAGTTTAATTATTGCATACTGAGTAAAGTAATCTCTAAATATAAATAAATTATAAAATAATTACAATGTGTTTATGCTTGCAGTACCTCATTAAAAACCCTAAGATTTTAATAACAGTTCTATTATCACAGATACAGTATCTCTAATTTAATAGGCAAATGAGGGCACTGCATGAAATGTATTCTCCTTTGGCTTGAGGTAACTACTTTTCCCTCCTTGCTCTTTGGCAGTCTATGAAAAAAGTTAAAGTATTGGCATTCAAACTATTCAAACAATTTGTAGGCTCTTGAAATCACTGATATTCAACCAGTCTTGTTCCGTTTAGGTCTGTGCTGTTTGAAGCCTCCATGCTATTTGAATGTGTTTGTAGTTGCACTGCCTGCCTATGCTGTAGATTTTTCTGTAAAAATAAATCTTTACATTACTATCTAAATTCAAACAAATGTTTTAGTTATACTGGCAAGACTGACTTGTGGACTCTTTTCTTTCTTTCTTGGACTTCAAGCACACTAAAAGAGTATTGTTGAAGACTAAAAGCATTTGAAAGGGAATGTAAAAAATAATTCAATTATAAGTGGAATACGGTGCCTGAATTACAGAGTTGTGTACTCCATTGTAAAAGTTATTCCTACCACAAGGGATGAATCAATACAGGAAAAAGCCTCAAAGCATACAGCAGTATTTTTCATTCTGCTTTATTACTGCTTTTCTAAGATTCTTAAACATGTCTTATCAAAGCATTTGTCAGTGTTAATACAATCCAATGATTTTTTACTAGGATAATGAAACTGGTGATTGTACTACAGTATGCCTGTAAGCATGACTTTATACAGTATGCTAATTACTGGTATTTGTTTGCTTAATATTAAGTTAAATCACTGAAGATATCCTTGAAAACTCGGGTCTTCATTTTCTATTGTAAAATCCAGTACAATAGTCATCACTCAAAGATAAGCAGAACAGCAGGGTAAACATTAACATTAAAAATCCTTCAAGTTCTGCTCTGTTTTATTACAACGACACCTTACACATACTGTAGCTCAAACTATGGGCCTCTGTAGTTGTAACCGAGCAATCAGAGTAAGAGGATAGAAAGACACCGACACAAAGCTTCTTAAGAAAAAACACAATCCAAACAGCAAAGTGCCATTATATCCATCCATCCATTATCCATTCATCCTTTATCCAACCCACTATATCCTAACTACAGGGTCACGAGGATCTGCCGGAGCCAATCCCAGCCAACACAGGGCGCAAGACAGGAAATAAACCCTGGGCAGGGCGCCAGCCCACTGCAGAAGTGCCATTATAAATGAATAAAAAATAGTTTCAAGTTCTTGCACTCTGTTCCCACTCTGCCCCACTCTGATTCAGGGCAATGACAC
Source organism: Polypterus senegalus (assembly GCF_016835505.1). Taxonomy (NCBI): domain Eukaryota; kingdom Metazoa; phylum Chordata; class Cladistia; order Polypteriformes; family Polypteridae; genus Polypterus; species Polypterus senegalus. Next base: position 40,947,030 of record NC_053159.1, read on the forward strand.
TTCACTGAGCTCCTCAATAGTTTAAGACTGGCTCACACCAGCAGTACACAATATTGCCTTCTATTCTCTAAATTTTTCAGAGGACTTCAATTAGCAGGTATTGCTATGCCTTCTTTCCCATTTAGGGACTGTCAGAAGAATACAAGAAGCCAAACTGAATTACCTATAGTAATTGCAGCATCTGTCCTTCCTAGCTTCTTGCCTTCACCACAATAATAAATCAGAGGAATTAAGTCCAAAACACTGCCTTACCTTCTTCCCCCTCACAGGACTTGTAGAAGGCTGCTATGCTTTACCAATAAATCCCACCAACATAAGATGGTCCCTACATTTTTCCTTGCAGTGATTTAACTATTCTTGCAGGGTTCCTTCTACTCCTGTATAAATGGGGTATCAAACCCACATACATGTGCAAATGTCTTCACATGGAACAGATCTACGGGTGTCTGCTTTCCTGAACCCTACTCAGGTAAAACCTCTCTGTCAATATATGGTGTACATACAGTATACAATACTTAAACCAAATGTTATGGAATAGCAATAGAGGATAAAGGATTGAATACAACCATGAGGCAAAAACATACAGTATGTTCAACAGCCCGATTGTGAAGATCTTCCTTTGTTTCCCGAGTGTGCTTTCCCAAAGTAACTACCTATTTTTATTAATACAGATGACAGCATTAAATGTGGCTTTACAGATTCTGATGTAGCCAACTGCTGCTACCACATATGATCTACATGTGACTTTCAGCAATACAAAGCAACTGTTATATTAGGCTAGATCTTTCTTTGGGATTTGCTGATTTTTTGGGTTTTTTAAATTTCTGGAACATAGTTTCCCTTTCATTTTTTTACCTTTGTTTTGATTTGAAAATTGTAATCTTATTTTATAGTCATATTTTGTATTTACCATAGAAACACACTTTTCTGTGTGGTCATGTTCATTCTGTGCACCCATTGCTTTGATATTGGTGTCCATCACCAAGTAAACAGTTGTGGAAGTTGCATCATATGACATCATTGGCACAATGCTGTTTTAGCTGGTGCTGAAAGGAGATGGGCATCCAAGTCTATGGATCTCCTAAAACTTTTTGTGAGCACTTTTCTTTGGTTCTTTCTGGATGATAAATTCCTGATTATCTTTGATTTTGGTTTGCACATTTGGCTTTTTAACATGAATGTTTGATTCCTGGCTTTGTCCCCTGATTACCCTAAGATAAAACTTTTACCTTCTGGTCCTTTATTTACTTTTGCTCTCATGGTCCATCAACATACATCTGTGGCTGAACACCAATCCTTTAAAGGATAGAGTGGGTTTGAGTTCATTCATGGATGAATAACGAATTCATTACTGAAGATGGAGATCTCCATTTGGTAAAGAAATCAGTCAATTAAAATGAATTTCTTTAACAATTCCACACTAACTCATCTGATAAGGCCAATTATGGCCTTATGCCAAGCTCCTGAGAGCAATGAATCAAGTATTTCTCTGAAATAATTCATAGAAATTTAAATTCTAGTATGAACTTTTGCCAATGGCCTAGTGATATTGAAAAATTATACATTTTATTACTTTAATTACTTAAACTTATAAATAAAAATGATCTGAAAAATCTTTCCCTTAACAGTTACATAATGGTTATTCTAAAAGAGCTAGGACTACACAAACAAGACTAATAATTAATTTACTTGAAAGATGCACATTTTGTACATTTTTACAGAAATATAAAAAATCTTCACGAGAGTAAGTCATTCATCTGTTCCATTTTCTAGTAACCTAATGATTGTTCGATATAGGTATAGCTACTCTTTACCTTCTTTTGTTTCCTATTCCCTAAATGCAAATGTAGAGTTAATCAGCTTTTGACTGTAGCACTTGGCGATTTCTGAATTAATATGTTCTAGTGGAGTGTTTCCAAAACCAGAACTCATACTTTGCCTTTTGCAATGTCTGGACAATTTCTCTGACCAATTGTACATTAAAATATCCATTATAATTGTCACAGATGAGCGGGGACACTGCCTGGCCAGGACGCCTGAACAGTCCCCGAGTTGGACGATACTTCTCCTCAAACCACAAGAGGGCAGCCGCTCGAGTCTGTTTGGAGGTCAAGGGAAAGGAGCTGGGACGCTCACCATTACGGAAGGACGTGGCCACCGCCAGGGGGCGACCGGACAATTGGGGAATCCTGGATGGCAGCACTTCCGCCACACCAGGAGTAATTCCAAGGGAACCCGGAGTGCTTCCGGGTGCTTTCCTGACACTTCTGCCACACCAGGAAGTGACTACAGGGGGAGCACCTGGGGCTCATCCGGCTCATAATAAAAGGGGCTGCCTCCCTCCAGTAGACGAGTCAGAGTTGGGAGGAAGGAGGCGAAGCTTGTGAGGAGGGGACAGGAGGTCAAGAAAAGAAGAAAAGAAAGAAGAAGAGAGAGAAGAGAGTTGGTGAAAGAAGGCATTATGGTGCAGTGAAAATTAATAAAGAATTGTGTTTTGGACATTCTGGTGTTGGTCTGTCCGGGGGTATGTTTTCCACATAATATAGGTGCCAAAAGAGTACACAGCATTCAATACACAGCCTAATCAAAGCATTAAGCAGATTGGCATTATCTCCATCTCCTATGTACTGTCTAAGAGTTTTATCCAGGTGCAATGCAATTAAATGTAATACAGTGGTACCTTGAGATACAAGGCCCCAACGTACGAGTTTTTTGAGATACGAGCCGTCAAAAGGTCAATTTTTTGCCTTGAGTTACGAGCCAAAATATGAGCCATCAAAGAGCTTGTCGCCGCACATTCCGAGGATGATGGAGGAGTTGACGGAACTACAGATGCAGCAACATACGTAGGTTTAGCAGGAGATCGGTATCGCAGAGGAGCCAGAGGCAGAGGAGGTTATCTCTTCAAGTGAGATAAAGGAAGTGTTGGCAATGTGGGAAAAAGCTTCGGACTTTATTGAAAAGAAGCACCCTGAAAAAGTTGCAACTGGTTGTGCAGCGGCGCTATTTAATGACACTTGCCTAACTCATTTCAGAAACATTCTAAAGGGGAGGAAGAAACAAAGCTCCTTGGACAGGTTTCTATTGAAAAGTCCTGCGAATGAAAGTGATGAAAGCGTGGCAAAAAAGAAAAAAACTAGTGAAGAAGAAAATTAAGTTAAGCAAAAGTGAAGTGAAAAAAAAAAACCACTGTAATACGCTAATCGGCTCCACCAACATCCGTTTATTTCTTTAGATTCTCTTTTATGTATTAGGTTTTATTTTGTTTGTATACAATATTACTTCATTATAAATACATTTTTCTTATGTTGAAAACATTTATCAAAAAATTGGGGTGGTTTTTTGGGGGCTGGCACGAATTAATCTCATTTCAATTAATTTCAATGGGGAAAATTGATTTGAGATACGGGCATTTCGAGCTCAGTCACGGAATGAATTAAACTTGTATCTCAAGGTACCACTGTATTGGTTTTCCGTAAACAAGCCTTTAATAGTGAAGAAAATCTCATTATCAAACATCCATCTGTATGGAAAATAATATGAGGATTATGCATCTACCCATCTATTTTTGAAATTGGACACTATCCTTGCAGCACTTAGTACAATTTTAGAGTATGACGGTGATCTCACCTCTATAAATAGTAACAGTCATATATATTTACCATATGGACCAATCACTTAAAAATGTTTGTTTCAAGTTCATTTACAAACATTTTATTTAATTTGATAAATGTGAAAAGTGAATAATAGTGCCAGAGACCTTGTAAATGTGGGCTCCAATACATTTCCTTGCTACAAAGGATCAGATTCCTTTATAAAATAATGTTGCTTGTTGTGTATACCAGCTGATATTTTGCAAATGACAATCTGCAGCCAAACAAATCTTTTGAGATGACATATAATTTGCCACTGTTTGCTGCTTTCTTGTAAAATTCCAACACTTAGAAACTAAATAAATATATAATACACATAAGAGGAGTTTGAAAACATATTATTACCTCTGTTTCTTTTAAGATTTCAATATTTTGAAGGCAATACTAGTTGTAGTAATTGACTTCCACAATGGCTGCTGGTACTGTAGGCTGCAGAAAAGTGATATCTACTAAAACATTTTTCAGTCTATTTGCAGGTGAGGCTGTTCCCTTGGCTTTCAAGTAATGAAGGCTATCTTTTTGATTGTCTGTTTGTGAGTTTTTCTCATTGACTCTGTCTTCTCAGTGTAGTGGCATTTAAGCGTATACTCATCCAGAAGTCAATTTCAAAGTGACAACAGTGCAACAATTCTACATTCCCAAAAATACCACTGATACAGCTGCACATACAATGTTCTTACTTATGAGAGGGTGATACCTGTGTGTCAGCAGAATTACTTATACATAAAATAATATTATTATAAAATGTTTTCCTAAAGTGTGCAGCAAAGAATATGAAAGAAGACCTACTTCCATTTCCTAACTTCACACCTTCATTGAAAGTCAACACCACATACCTTTTAAGAAGGCTCAACAATACCAATTTTCTATTTTTTTTTTAATCCTGGCCCTCACTGACTTTTACAGATGCATATTGGAGAGCATGCAGACTAGATGCATCACACTCTCACATGACAAATTAAATGAATTGCTAATAAAGCCCAGTTCATTACTGGGGCCACACTTGCATCCATAGAGTTTGCTAATGACAGGAGATGCCTACACCTTAGTAATTTGTGTCTGGTGTGGCATTCTATCATGTCATTTATCATTGCTACATGTTTATGAATTTCATTGTAAGTGTCACACACGTGTGAGTAGGAGACAGCTGAAGGGCTTAAGTAATGTTAATACCACATCCGACCAGGAGAGGGCAGGGTGCACTGACTGTCTTTCTTTTTCAGTTCCCTGCAGAGCTTTTCCTAGAAATCCTACCAGGTTCCGGTACCATAGACGACGCCACTTCCGGGATGCGCCCCTCTGATGACATCACTTCTTGTGTGGGCCTTTAAAGCCGCCATTTTACCACCATGAAATCAGTTCTGTTTTGGACTCAGTGTTGTGAACATCTATGTTCAATTTTACAAACCTTTTGCAGCTAGGGATATTATATGGGTGCCTCAAACCTTTTTATGATGTCTGGTCTGTGTTTATATCACATAAGGCATATTGACAATTAAATCAATTGAACTGAATTTAACTAAGTAATTTTATTTGTATTACTGTACATCATTCATACCAATTTTGTATTGAGAAACACAGATCCTGACATTTCAATGGTACACATTGTGAGGAACAGTAAATATTCTTAATTGAGGAAGAGTAATTATTCTTAATGGAGTTGTTTCATTTTTTTAATAACACAGGAACAGCATGTTATTTTTATATACCAAGTACACTACTACACTGAATTCCAGGTCTTCTTTATAATTAAACATCTTCACTCATATAGGTTTAGTTTTCAAGACACCAAAAATCAATGTTATGAGTTTACTTTCAAGTAACTAGCTATTTTTGGTGACAATACATTATCCACTAACTTACACATGTTTTGGATGCTGACACATATTTCAATAAATCACAACTGTATAATTAGAAGGAATTTTTGTCACAACCTCCAATTAAATTAAAAACATGCAACATTTAAAATATGCAGCATATTTAGTGCTAGCAATCTGTACTATGTTATCTTCTGCCATTGTAAGGCATTGCTTCATTTCAGTGATTTTAGCTGTGGCTCATCTTAAATATACTTATAAAGATATACAAAAACATCTAATTTAAAACATTTCCGACAAATCCATCAAACAAACAGCACACATCTGTCTCACAAGTGCAATATTCTCATGTACTGTAGGTGATAAAATATGTATTTGATTGTTTTATGTCGAAAACATAATGGGATAACATTGGGAATACTGCTAAGTGATGTTCAGCTTGCCAGCACCTTTGATGAGATCAATAATGAGGACAGAGAGCAATATCTGGCAAAGATACTAGAACTACAGAAGCCCCAGGAAGTGCTGATATCATGGAAACTAGCGCTGAATACAAAAGAGGGAGTGCATTAGGAAGTTAGCAGCCAAGGAAGAACACTTAGCATCATGAAGTACCAGGACTATAAAAGTTAGAAGCATATAGAAAATACATTAGGATAATATAAAATCCTGTCAATAAGCATACTATCAAAAACTTTGAGCTACTTGCAAAGAAGAAATAACTTGGTCTGGAAAATAATCCAAATGCAGCATGAATCACAGATGAATTAATATACAGCAAAGTGATGGGATGCTACACACTTTAGGCTCCTGATTTAGACGTGAGAATAACCAAAAGATAAAAGATGTACAAAAACAAGCACAAGACGGAAGAATGGCATCCTTTGGCATTTTGTGAAAAATCCAACAGAGAACAGTCTGAGATATGCAACTCAGGTGCACATAATTGGCTGTGTGATCAGTGTTGTTTAAGAATAAATGTGCAGAACAAGGACAGAATCTAACATGGGGCACATCACAGTACGTTTGATGATATGCTTAGGGTACCTTGATGCATCATGTGCATGAACAACATAAAGTGTGTATAATCTCCAGGTCAGATTAATCAGTGCTAACCTAATGAATCAAGTAGAAATAAAGGGTTTATCAGGAAGTAATAGTCTGGAATATTTTAGGAATCCAAAACTGACATATAAACAATACAAGCTACATGACCAAAAAATTAAAGTAATGAATCCAATTGATATACAGTAGCATGCAATTTCTGTGAAAAATCCAAAAGACAATATTTGGACTATACATAGAGTGTCTTTTAAAACATTACAGAATGACTTCAAGATGTCTCTGCTTGAATCAACAGAATATGGAAATATAAAGCAGATTTTTAAGATAGGGCACAAGATTTGACAGGTAAATGTTGCTGAGTAACTTCTTTTGTAATGTTCGAAAAGCTCAATATAGTCAAAGTTGTAAAATAACTTATAATCAATGTGTTACTGTTATTTGTGAGCTTGTTCTTTTAAAAAACATTCTGTAATTACATTTTAGGAACATAGTACGGTAATACATAAATACTTTCTAGGCCAGAAACAGGGTGGACCTTTCTCTTCAAGAAACAAAAATTTGCACAAAGATTAAATGTCTTTGTTTTCACTGAGCCTAACTGTTTTAAAGGAAACAGATTAATTTAACAAACATTTCGCCTTAATACACAATGAGATTGTGGGCTGTAACCTGGAGATTGTAGAATCGACATTGAGGCTTAAAGGGTAGGTGGTCGGCAAGAAATGATGTCTAAAGATTAACTGGGCTTAATGGAGGATGAATCAGCTGATTGAAACAAAGAGAACTAATGGAATTTCTGTAAAATTAAAGCTAATGGTCAATGCAGATACAGAAAAAGCTAATACTAATTACTATCTGGTCAGAAATGGCCTGTTAATAAGGCCTAACAAGCAATGTCTTAATGGAAGGTGATGTAATGTCAGCAAGTAAGGTTGTAAAAAAGGCAAACAGCTAATTAACTCATTGAAGCCTTTCCTGCAGAAAGATGGAAGACATCCCCTATTACCCAGGCCTAGGACCATGCCTCTAACTCCACTGAAAATGGACATGCAATTGTCATAGAACCCACTGAAACATTGTGAGACAATTGTGCTGTATGATAGGCTACTTTAGTTGTTTTCTTGTTAGGCATAAGTGCTGCATTTACTGTAAAAGCAAGTTAAATATACCCTGTATAGATATTTTAATAACAATAATTTCCTTGTCTTAATTTCTTTGCTATGGTTACTGGGAGGGTTGTATTGTCCCCAGTATGACTACAATTTTAAAAGAACACTTCCCAAGGAGCATGCCCCCCTTATGGATAGTAAAAGAAACACTCATGTAAAGGTGGGAATACATTTTTACTGAAAGTGGCTGTTTCTACACAACTGTCTTTGACAGAATAAAACAACTGATTTGCCATCACAATATATAAAAATTCCAGAGCCAGTTGCTTATTATGCTGGCCACCATGACTCAAAGAACAGAGTTCAGTAACTTTGAGAGTAGGCTAGAGGTGAAAACTGCTCAACCTGTTGATGTTTCACAAAGATCCATGATTATGGAGTAGATGGCATGCAAGTTAGAGAAATAAATATCATTTTAAACATACATGTACAGCATATATCATTAACTGAGGACAAAAACATGAAGTCTCTTTCAGATTTGAGATTTATGTTAAAACATACTAGCAATTCTACAAATATTAACATATAGCAAGAACTTTTACCAAGAACTTCATATAAAAGGGATACAGAGGTCAGAGTACAGTGTTGTGGACACCAGGGGGCATTCCACCTCCTCAAACACCTAACGCAGGCAGTCATGGACACAAGTTAAAAGCCCAAAAAATCTTTTATTGTGGATAAACTCTTTAAACCACGTGTTTCCCACCACCACAGCCACTAATACAATAAGCACAATAGCACAATCTTTGTCTTTTCTCCCTGGGTCACTGTTTACTGCAAGCTTTGTCCACATTCCTCCCGACTGTAGCTCTTCCTTGTGAGGCTGGCAGCTTCTTTTATCTTCCATTTGGGAGTACTTCCGGTCTTCCATACACATGATACCAAACCCCATAACATACGGCTCCTTAGTCCCTGCAACACCCCTTGGTGGTAGTCAAGGAATGGAACAAAGGTGAGTTGAGGAACTCCATGTCCCATGTGGCCCTGTAGAAATCTGAGGCACTGCTGCAACCCAGGGCAGCTGCCATATAGCGCTCTGAGGGGGATAATGCCCTGTGCACACACTCTCCCCCAGTTTTCCATTTTGAGGGTGCCCTGGCCAGGGTAAGGTTACCAGCCATCCCTCACAGTGCATAAACCTTTAATTACACCTAAAACTCCAGTCTAGTGCATAAAGTAATATAAAGTGGGTAAGGAATGGTTTACTGTGTAGTGCATCAAATCATCCAGTCAAATGAAGTAACACTCAAAAAGCATATGAGTACCTGTGAGACACACAAATGGAAAAAAAGAAAACATATAGACCCAAGTGGTTATTTCCCATAAACAAATTGTTCTGATTATGCTGTTATTGTACATGGTGCAGCACTCAGTTGCAGTTGCAGTTGCAACGTTGCCCCTAACATAAATGAATATATTTGTTATGCAAGATTGGTTTTGAATCAATTCAGTACAGTTACCATTACAGTACAGATACAGATACTTGCAGAATCTATGCCAAGATGTCACGGTGTCCCATGAGGGTGTCTAACACTCTGTTTATACAATCTATGCACGACCGACAGTTTTAACTTATTTAGATTTCAAAATATATGAGACAAAAATATCTTATTATAAAGAAAGCCCAACATTACATTTTATAGTCAGGGAACTGAAAAACAATAGAGTGAACAGAAGAGCATCAGAGAGATTTTTTTTTGTGTCTCTATATTGAAAAATTTTTTACTCTCACTGTATTACGGTCATATACATGGTTGTCCAATGGGTTTTTAAAATGGTTAATTAAAAAAATATACAATTTCCTGTAATTGAGAATATTTACTTTTGTCACATTGACAGTAATATTTTTCAAATGATGGAAGAACACAGTCATTTTGTTTATAGCTTTTCTTTATATACTTTTTGTAAAGTAAATAGGATAAAGGTATCAGAACTTTTACAAGGATAATAAAAGTAAGTTTTATCAAAGAAAAAAACTTTAAATAGAGTTTAAGTTGATTGGACTTATCACTGTAACAGAGGCAACATTTCTTTATCATGGATGCAAAACTGTATCCCACAATTAATGAATGCAAGCTTTATCTGCACTCATATTTGTGGCAGTAGGAAAGAAATTTCGTTTGTCTCTGTTGGTTAAGTACTGGAAAAGGTTGTGATCTGCAGCCTCATGGACTCTACTAGAATTCTAGAGAGGCTTTAGTCAGAAGTACTGCTGACAGATTTTTACGCTATATTTTTGAAAGATAACTGCTGTGAACAGAAGACTCTGTCATGTCCAATCAAAAGTCATATATACAGTACATTATAAACTCTTTTAAAATGTTCTTTATTATGTTGGTAACAAATAAAAAAAAACTCTGAACATACAATGTATATTTTAAAAGGTGTAAATGGCTAAAATGAGCTCGGCCCCGTCATACCAAACATCTTATTTGTTTGGAATACAGTGTTCCAGCACTAGGACAGGGAAAATGAGAGTAGGTGTGCTTAAACTTTAGAATGAATAGGAATCTCTTTAATTAAAAACAATTCCAAACTTCCACAAAGAAGAACTAGAATGTCTTGCTGAGATTATCATGCTGATGAATGGTTTCCTAAGGCAAATGAGTACAGAAGATTACTAGACTGCAATAGAAAGGGTATTTGTTCTCATCCATTTGTATCCATTACTAATGTGAACACTCATATAATTATAATGGCCGGAGACTTTAATTGTGTTTTAAATCCAGACCCGGATAGGTCTTCAGCTACAGGGGCAATAACATCTAACACTACAAAAATAATTACACAATTTGCAATTGATCATAACTTATCAGATCCAAGGAGATTTCTAAATTGATACTTAACAACATATTCTTTATTTTCACCAGTATATTATTATACTCATGAATTGATTATTTCTTTATAGATAACAATTTTTTGCCCAAGATCAAATCTTGCAAATATGATGCTATTGTTATCTCCAACAAGCCCCTCTGATCATGGAGCTCAAATCACTATTCTCCACATACTCATTGCACAGCTGCCATCTTAACCCCCTATTATTAACTGGCGAAAACTGTACAGAATTTATAACCAAGCAAACTGATTTTTTAGAGACAAATGCATCCTCATGTCGCGATGTAAAAAAACTAAACTTGGCGTAAAGCCATGCACATTTTCACGCCAACCTAATCCCTGGCATATGCAAGTTCCCCTCTTGGTTTTGCCAACTGGCGGCACCCAGCATCAAAGCAGTGCTTTTGTTCCAGTATGGCTTCAATTTCTTTTTTAGATGCACATCCCTGTTGGCTTTATCAAATACACTGAAATGAACCGCATATTGTTTATTAGTTTAAGGCATCTGATTGTAATTAACCTGTAACAATATAATGGTCCATGGAATGGCCAAACTATTCCAAATACCACAGTTGCGTTGTTACTCTCAAGTATTTATCCCACTGTATCTGAGTGTGGAATCACAGCTCTCAAGCAGCTGATCGAAAAGAGAATTATCGATATATAGCATCAAGCACATGCTGCCTCGGCCAGTCACTATTTGAACTGTTTCCATATGGCAAACGCTTCAAAGCCTTTCCTGTAGGGACCTCATGGTTCAGAAACAGTTTCATCCCAAGAACTATAAACACACTCAATTATTCTATCAAGTGCTCCTTGTAGAACTGCTTGTACCTATAAGTACAATTACCTCACTGTAAACTTGCGATAGTTATAATATTGCACAACATGAGCTGAGACACTTTATAAAGTGTGCATTTACATATGATAACAATATCATTTTTAAGATGAAATGCAGCAAAATATGTACAGTGATCCCTCGCTATATCGCGCTTCGACTTTCGCGGCTTCATTCCATCGCGGATTTTAAATGTAAGCATATCTAAATATATATCACGGATTTTTCGCTGGTTTGCGGATTTCTGCGGACAATGGGTCTTTATTTATGGTACATGCTTCCTCAGTTTGTTTGCCCAGTTGATGTCATACAAGGGACGCTATTAGTGGATAGCTTAGAAGCTACCCAATCAGAGCATGTATTACGTATTAAATAAAACTCCTCAATGATATACGATGTGCTTCCCAAGCAGTGCGTGATTGTTTGCTTTTCTTGGTCTCTCTCACTCTCTCTGACATTCTCTGCGCCTGACGGAGGGAGTGTAAGCAGAGGGGCTGTTTGCACAGAGGCTGTTTGCCTAGAAGATATGGACGCTATTTTAAAAAATGCTGAAAGACTACCTTCACATTGCTCCCTTCTTTGCGGCTGCTTATTCGCAGTGCACATTCTTAAAAGCCCAACAGCACGTATTGATTTGTTGATTGTTTGCTTTTCTTTCGTGCTCTCTCTCTCTCTGACATTCTCTGCTCCTGACACGCATTCCTTTGAAAAGAAGATATGTTTGCATTCTTTTAATTGTGAGAAAGAACTGTCATCTCTGTCTTGTCATGGAGCACAGTTTAAACGTTTGACTAAAGGGTGTTATTTCATGTCTAGAGGGCTCTAATAATGTTAACAGTGTGGGAGAGTTTATAAGGGCTTACAATATATAAAAATAACCATACAAACATATGGTTTCTACTTTGCGGATTTTCACCTATCGCGGGGATTGCGTTCCAGAAGGAGGAGGGATTACTGTACATCATGAATGTACATTCTCTCTGTGGATTCTGTGTCCTGTCGGAGGAAGCGAAAGTTAAGAAGCACATAGTGATTCACACACTTAGAGCACACAGAAGAACACATACAAAACAAAGCATTTAACGTGCTAATTTAGTTACGATGGGATTTGAGAAACTAGTAAATTAAACGATTTTAAGATAAAGTTTATGATGTTCTGCTTTAATGACAAAATAAACTATGTGATTAAAGTGGAAATTTCGAGATTAAAGTTGACATTTCAAGCTTTTTTTGCTACTGTGTGCTTATGTTTTTTTTTTTCTCTGTACCCTAATATGCTTCCATATGAGTCTCAGTTGGTGGGCTACAACTCGCCTTTTCACGATGATTTTGATATCTGACAACCTTTTTTTTATTTCAGCCACTGTGAGACTTGAACTTGAACTTTTGAGTTTTTCCGACACTCTATGTCACTCGATCAATTTCCTTTTATTGTTTATACCACTGTTTAAACCAATAAATAGTATGTTTTTCTTTGCCTCCACTTGGTATTTGCTGAACTTCTTCTATTTTCCCCGTGCTTTTGCCATTGTCTTTTCACAGAACGCTGAGCTTAAGGGCTATTTATATTGACTTGCATATTCCAAGAGGCATAATTCTGGAAGGAGTTGGGGAGTGGCAGCAGGCACGTGCATGTGCGTTACTTTTCTCAATGACCAGGATTTATGTAGCAGAAGAACGTGGAAGTTGGCGTACACATAGATTCATGCTTCTGGATTTTTTTGCGAGTACGCACATTTCCGCTTTTGTCTATACAACAACAACAACATTTATTTATATAGCACGTTTACATAATATATGCCATGTTTAGTGTGAATTCTACGCACGCCATTATGCATGAGGCCCCATGTCTCCAAATGAGGCACTTTATAGGAAAAGACAGGCTTTGTAATCAGAACTCAAGCACCTGACAACAACAGAAACAGAAAAACTATGAACAAGGAGAGAGGGCTAATAAGATCTTAGCCCAACAAATCCACAAGCAGGAACTTTGCAATATCAGTAATTACCAACACAGACAGAGATAAATTATTGATCATAAAAATATAATGCTCACATTTAGAGACTTAAGTCCTGATATGCTACTCAGTTTAAAGAATACAAGACATAATCGAATGCATTTTCAAATCCATTAAAAATACCACAGTTAGATACTCTCTGTGAAGAGGAATCGGATAAACCTCTGACAATCCGAGAATTAATAGATGCTACAAACTCACTTCAGAGTGGGAAAGCAGCAGGTCCTGATGGCTACCCTGCTGAATTTTATAAAAAAAATATCAATTATGTTAGCTTCCTTGTTATTAGCAACATTTATAGAAGCCAGAGACATAAAATTCTACCTCAATCCTTTCGCCGTGCATTAATAACCATCTAAGAAAAATAAGGACTTATTACAATGTCCATCATACAGACCACTCTCACTTCTGAATAACAATGTTAAGATACTCTACAGAGTTCCAGCCAGAAGGATTGAGAAAGTGCTTCCTTCAGTAATATCACAAGACCAAACTGGATTTATTAAAGGTAGACACTTAGCTTCCAATCTTTGACACCTGTTTAATGTAATATATTCACTCATAAAGTCTAACAGTCTGGAGATCTTACTATCTTTGGATGCAGAAAAAGTATTTGATATGGTTGAATGGGATTACCTATTCATTGCATTGCACAAATTTGGATTTGGCCTGAACATATGTGCATGAATCAAACTACTGTATGCCAGTCCAGAGGATTCAGTTTGTATTAACAACATTACTTCAGACTACTTCAAACTAGAATGTAGTACTAGACAAGGATGTCACCAACTATACTTCCTTAGAAGGCTGGCGTCCTTCAACATCTGCTATAAGATGCTGCAGATGTTCTATCAGACAGTTGTGGCAAGCGCCCTCTTCTACGAGGTGGTGTGCTGGGGAGGCAACATAAAGAAGAGGGATGCCTCACGCCTGGACAAACTGGTGAGGAAGTCAGGCTCTATTGTAGGCACGGAGCTAGACAGTTTGACATCTGTGGCAGAGCAATGGGCACTGAGCAGGCTCCTGTCAATCATGGAGAATCCACTGTATCCACTGAACAGTATCATCTCCAGACAGAGGAGCTGCTTCAGCAACAGACTGCTGTCACTGTCCTGCTCCACTGACAGACTAAGGAGATCGTTCCTCCCCCACACTATGTGACTGTTCAATTCCACCTGGAAGGGTAAACGTTAACATTATACAAAGTTACTGTCTGTTATACCTGCATTTTTATCACTCTTTAATTTAATATATATATATTTTTTTTATCAGTATGCTGCTGCTAGAGTATGTGAATTTCCCCTTGGGGATTAATAAAGTATCTGTCTATTTATCTATCTATCTCACTGCTATTTGCAACCGCCATTGGCTATTCACTTTTAGATGCTTCTGAGATTAAGGGGATTATCAGAGATGGTAAAATTCTGGGACAACACAGCTAAGCCCCTCACCCTGAGGATGGCTGCCCTGAATGGTTATGCCTTATCACCACTTATTTATTCATTGTACATGAATGACTCCATTTCAGATATGGATTTTAAAAGAATGGTCATATGATGACTGATGAGTGATTACTCCACTCTTTAGGATCGGTTTAGTGCAGGAATGAGGTAACAGAACTTGTTAAATGGTGAAGCCTACATTTTAACAAAACACATGGTGGCAGACTGGCAGTGGTGAGCATTATCATTTCCAGCATACCAGTACTGAAGATCAGAATATCTGTTATGGTTAAAAAAGAAGAAAATAAATTGGACCTTTCTGAGACAGTTACAGCAGTTCAGTGCCATGGGAAGTAATTCCTATTTTCTACAAGCCTGTTACTGAAAGTGTTTTCACCTTCACAGAATGGTAGTGCAGTGCTTAGTAACTTTGCCTGGAGTATCCATTTTCTCCTAGTGTCTGCACGAGATCCCTGCCTACATCCTCAAAACTAGGCAAGGTAGGGTTGAGATAAACTCTAGTTACTTGAAATGCATTCCTGTATCAACCTACGCATGCATGCAATCTGCATACTTTCTGTATTTCTATACCTTTCATTTTAACTGTTAACTATTAGATGACAAGGTACATGTGAATTCACTTGTGCATTTGAGGGTGACCTGAAATGTACATCCCATCCCATTTAGGGCCCATTTATGACTTCCTCCCAGTGATACCCTAACAGAAATAACAGGTTCAGGAAATTGAAAGGTCCTGTTGAGTATTGTGCTGTGTTATGTTTGTTGAATGTTTATAAACTGAATATTTCCCAACAGGAATCTGTATTAATTAATTTAAAACTTCTACATCAGTATTCAAATTTTAGGATAAATGATATCAATCATCTTTAATTGAAATGCAACTTTGTCAACATCATGATAGTGATGTGCATTCTGTTATTTAAAAAAGCAATTTCATCACAGTTTCTTCAAAAATGGTACAAAATCCAAGAGGCTTCATAAGATAATGGGAATGATGCCCTTCTATTTCATTTTTTACTGTGAATTTACTTCGCTTTATTTTACTTCTAAAATGTGCTGACAAATACACACATTTGCCATCTCAGCAGTGTTGAAGAGGTATTTGGATTTTACATCTCATAAATGATCAAAGCCAAGTAGAGGCCATTGTATACGGCCAGGAGAAAACATCTGTTCTGCTGTAAGCACCTACTCTATGCTACATGCAGCATTTTCAAAAAATAATTAAAGAATCCACCCATCCATCAACTTTTATAAAAGTCTGCATCAGAGTTAAACCAAAAAATAATTTCCTTAGATGAGCAGGCAGATGGTGGACACAATGAGATACTATGTGCCATTGTTTTACTTCTTCAATAATGCTGTCACAGAGTTAAAGAATAAAAGTGTTGTTTTGAAAGGTGTAATATTACGAGTTCTGAACTGAACAGCATCAATATAGCATCCAAACCAAAAGAAATGTTGCATTAGCTCAAAAGACCAAGTCATTTGGTTTTCTTCTTTACTGAACATCATGGATTCAGTTTCACAAAGTGTTACAATGAAGCAAGAAATAGTTCTGTTATAAATTAGCCCAAAGTATACAGTATACAATGAGGAACTTTGGAAAATGGTGGAACAGACTTTGCATCTACATTGTACTAGGCACTATACTATGTTCAATAAATATACTGTGTACTCTGTTTAACAATAAACTGAGAGTTAATGTGTGTATGTGTTGCATTTAATAATAACATCCATCATTTTATAAAGAACGAGTGTAACTTCATGGCTTACAAGTGAATTCTGTCAGTTCATAAAGCTATACCTTTTTTCTTCCCATGGTTGGCTTGCATTACAAGCACAGGCTCCATCAGAAGGTGGATTTTAAAATTGTAAGTAGTAATATGCAGCAAAAGTTACATGACACACACAATATTAATTCAACCTTACCTTACCTCTGAGTTTCTTTATGTTTTTAATCAATTCATATTTGCATCTCAATGTGCAGATTTTACATTTTGATTTTTAGTCCCTAGGTATCCATGGCTTTGTCTTATTCATATCACATCCTGGTGCAGTGAGAACTATTATTTTATAATTGTTTTTTAATAAGAGTTTATTGATCAATCTGTCTTTTCTCCTTAAATGCTAAATATTTAGAATAAGCCTTTCTGGGCTGTTTTTACAGATCGCAAAACACTTTTTACTGCCATATCCTTCATGATTTTCTCATGCAGTGCCTGATGTACGGACAGATACTCAATCACTGCATGCATAGGATTTAATTTTTTCCTGTCCCTATAGCTGACTAGACCAGCTATGAACAGGGCACTAAGCAGAATCAACTCATTCTGTCATAGTCACTTCAACATTAATCTGGAAAATGAAAAAATGCGATTCAGAAACTTTTTCAAAGTAGCTAGACATGGCTTGGCAATTCATCCAAAGTCTCTAACAGCCAAAGAATTGCTCTGTACTTTAGTTCCGTTAAACTTTGGGAACTGTCTGCATTTGACATTTGTTTCTGATTATACTAATTATCTTAGACCAGTGCTATAAATATGATCTATTTTTCGGCTATGCCACTGAAGGTTCAATTTCTATAAAGGATTTAAATGCTTGACTTCTTCTGATGCCTCAGTCACCAAAAACTATAATTCCTAGCCTGAATCGGTTTTATGAAACCTCTAGTTTTTGCCAGGCAATATGGGCAAACTTGTTAACAAAACTTCACATTCCTAAGGCTTGCATTAATGTATTCCAATAAATTTGCCATGAAAATTCTAACGCTGCATGTATTTTCATCGAATTACCTGGACTCCTTTGAGAATTTTTTTAATTTTTGGATAGTCAATGTTTCTTAGTTAATTTAATCCATACTGCTGAACTATGTCAGGTGCTTTCATTTCTCTGGTGTTTTTTTGAAATTATTCTATCTTGCCCAAAAACATGGTTCATGGACTGACTGAACATTTCCAACAATGAAATCGCAGCAAGGCTTTCAGTTTTAGTTTCAGGGAATAGTACCTTAGTTTAATCCAGACCATCATCTACTTATGAATATGTGCTTCCTGGTTTTTGCTCTGAACAAACTTCTTTAGTTTTCACTCATGTCTTCAAGTCCTTGATTTATTGTTAATTAAAATAATTCTTTGGCATCTGCTTTTATGTGAAGATAGGTTTCTCAGTTTTAATTTTGAATATGCCTCCCCTTAATTTTCACTAATGTCTTTGAGTCCTTGATTCATTGTTTAATTGAAAGACTTCTGCTGTTTTAGTTTTATCAATGTCATCAACGTTCTGCAAAATCCAAGGATGCTAACTCTCTGGAATACTCATTTAGTTTATTTGAATAAGCACCTTAGCTTATTTCATTTTTGGAACACTTTATTGAGGATTAAAAAAAACCAAAACACACAAAGCACTTTTGCACTGCTCTTCTTCTTCTGTGTCCTCATTCACCCTACTCCATCTTAGTTTCATATCTATTGATGACCTGGTGTCAGGGGAGTATGCCAGCTACACACAACTCAGGTAACTGATACCATTGCTGTATTAAAAACAAAAATTAAGTTCAATCTGCCATAGAACTTTCCAATCAGCTGCTGTATAGCTGTGATTGTACTGTCAGATATAGTGGGTTAAATACTCTGAGTGGCGCACTGAGAATAACAACACTAAAGCAGCTGTGGTATTTAAAATATTAATTTGGCCATTCCGTGGACCATTATATTGTTACAGATTGATTACAATCAGATGCCTTAAACTGAAAACGATATGTGGTTAATTTCAGTGTATTTGATAAAACTGCATCAGGGATGTGAATCTAAAAAATAAAGGGAAACCACACAGGAACAGCAGCACTGCTTTGACGCTGGGTGCCGCCAGTTTGCAAAAATGAGCCGAAAACTTGCGAATGCAATGGATTGAGCTGGCATGAAAATGTACATGGCTTTATACAATGTTTAGTTTTTATACATTACGATGTGAGTATGGAAACAGGCATACGCACCATTTATACATGAGGTCTCTGGTCTGTTGTTAATTACATGGTAGTTGACTATTCAAAGAGACCGGACATAAAAAGGCATATTGTTAGCATCTGTTTTGTGTTCCAGCTGAGACATTTTGGGTTTTCATGACTGACATTACAATTGTCTGTCATTTTCATGGCATTACTAGCGTTAAAGGGATCAGGTTTAGGATTCATGCAAATGTAAATATTAACAGTCAAACAAACGACTGAACCTAAAAAAGACAAATCAAAATTATGATTTTAGAACAGTAGTGCACAGTAGTCAATGTTCTCCGATTTTTTTCATTTGGCGGTGGATAACATACTTTTCATCATTTTACAGTAACTCTGCAGTGAACACAAAACTTTAAAAATAAATATTAAGTTTATTTTATATCAGCAATCCATTTAAACTAAAAAGCAATCCCTTTAAACTGTTGCCTGTGCTACCATCACTGTTACCAACAAATACCTTTTATACTGTGTTTTTTGACACCCGCTGCTGCATGATAAAACTAAAAGAAATGCTTTAAAGCTCTTCCATTACATTTCTTTTTATTTAAAAAGAAGTTAGTAAATTGATCACATGAAAGTAAGTTTAGGAATTTTGTTTTTTTTATGCTGATTCTATAGACTGTCAATTGTTTTCATATAATGGCAGTGTTTACTCCTGCATTGGATGTATTATATAAATAAATTATACACTTCAGAAGGTGTTTGTAGTGAAAGAAATATCTTTGGATGTTTATGTCATGTCTCAGCCAGGATTACTCCCCTGGCTGGGGTTCAAATTCTTGTGTTATGTCTGTTTTGCTCACTTTGTATTTCCTTTGTTAGTGGAATATATTAACATGTTAATGCACGTGAAAAGCATTGGTCATTTAGTTTATATGTAACTATGTTTTGTGTGTTTTGTTGGTGGTCTCCCAAGAGGCAAGACCAGATACCAATCAAAGGCAGGAACTGCGGGTCTCCCACAGTTTCTGGTGGTTCTTTGTAATTTTGGTAGATTTTGGTAGATCGTTGACACGACCGATTTAGTGGTACAGTAGATGTTCAGACTCAAATCCAATGTTTTTATTGTATAATCTATACTAATAAATGGCAAAGCCCTCACTGACTCACTCACTCACTCACTGACTCACTCACTCACTGAATAATGGATACTTTATTCGCCATCAATAATTTTTTTGGTAAAGCCATACTCAGTGTGATCCTCCTTCCATGTTCTAATGTTTTCGCGACTAGCCATGATTACATGAACGATAAAAAAGTAAGAGCGAAGCGAGGGTGACATATCCAGTCAGGCAGGCGACAGCTCAATAGCTCGAATTTGGATATAAGTAGGTTCTATTTAGTCGACAGAAATATCTTTGGTAGGAATGTAAGTTGAATTTACTCTTTAAATTTCTATGGTGAAGAAAACTTTATGCAATGATAACTAAATTTACCTTTCATTCCTACCAAACATATTTCTGTCAACTAAATAAAAATTACTTATATTTAAAATTTAAATAGAACTTGAACAGATACGATACTTCATAATACCCAAGCAGCACTACAGTAAGTGAGCGTAAGAGCAAGAGTCATCCATTTTTTTTTCATTTTTCTTCCTCAATGGATTCTGGCACCCCCAGCAACAGCTGCTCGCACCCCAAAGGAGATATATATATATATATATATATAGATATATATATAGATATATATAGGTATGACAACAACACTCATATCAATGACAAAACAATTACATTAACAATTATGTTACGTTATTTTTAAAATTTTTCCTTTTCTTTTTCATAACTTCTTTAACATACTGCTAGTCTATACTAATAAAAGGCAAAGCGCTCACTCACTCACTCATTCACTCATCACTAATTCTCCAACTTCCTGTGTAGGTAGAAGGCTGAAATTTGGCAGGCTTATTCCTTACAGCTTACTTTCAAAAGTTAAGCAGGTTTCATTTCAAAATTCTACACGTAACGGTCATAACGGTCGACAACGTCCGCCATGTTTAACTTTCTTATTTATGGCCCCATCTTCACAAAATTTGGTAGGCGGCTTCCCGGCACTAACCGAAACCGATATACGTACTTATTTCGATGGTATGATGCCACTGTCGGCCACCATATTGAACTTTCCAACGTCACTAATTCTCCAACTTCCCGTGTAGGTAGAAGGCTGACCCCATCTTCACGAAATTTGATAGGTGGCTTCCCTGTGCTAACCAAAACCGATGTACATACTTAATTCGGTGGTATGACGCCACTGTCGGCCACCATATTGAACTTTCCAACGTCACTAATTCTCCAACTTCCCGTGTAGGTAGAAGGCTGAAATTTGGCAGGCTCATTCCTTACAGCTTATTTACAAAAGTTAAGCAGGTTTCATTTTAAAATTCTATGCGTAACGGTCATAACGGTCAACAACGTCCGCCATGTTGAACTTTCTTATTCATGG
The DNA here is from genome assembly GCF_016835505.1 of Polypterus senegalus. Taxonomy (NCBI): domain Eukaryota; kingdom Metazoa; phylum Chordata; class Cladistia; order Polypteriformes; family Polypteridae; genus Polypterus; species Polypterus senegalus. The sequence goes on from NC_053159.1 coordinate 40,968,345, forward strand.
CCCCATCTTGACGAAATTTGGTAGGCAGCTTCCCTGCGCTAACCGAAACCAATGTATGTACTTATTTTGGTGGTATGATGCCACTGTCAGCCGCCATATTGAACTTTCTAACGTCACTAATTCTCCAACTTCCCGTGTAGGTAGAAGGCTGAAATTTGGCAGGCTCATTCCTTACAGCTTACTTACAAAAGTTAAGCAGGTTTCATTTCGAAATTCTATGCGTAACAGTCATAACGGTCAACAACGTCCGCCATGTTGAACTTTCTTATTCATGGCCCCATCTTCACAAAATTTGGTAGGCGGCTTCCCTGCGCTAACCGAAACCAATGTACGTACTGTGGAGGACTGCCGGCTTCTCATGCCGGTCCTCACCCCCAGGCCGCCAGGAGGAGCCCTTCCGACAGCAGGATAGTGCCCCGAGGTCCAGCAGGGCCTCATGGACTTTGTAGTATTTATACACAGCCCTGCTGGATACCTTGGGGGCCACCAGGAGTCGCTGTGGGGGGGCTTATGGGCTCTTTTGTGCCTTATGACCCGGGGGTACGTCACGGTCATGTGACGGGAAGGAACGACGTGCTCCCGGGTTGAAGTAAAAGACTGATTGCCCTGACCCGGAAGGAAAAAGGAACTGTGGACAGTTGGGACAGAAACACCTCCGGGTCAGGGGCTATAAAAGGGCGGTGCCTCGTTCCAGACAATGAGCTGAGTTGGGAGGCAGGGTGGCTAAGCGTCTGGGAGAGTGGAGGATTATTATTATTGTTGTTATTGTATTGTTATTGGAGTATTTGGGAGTGGAGGATGCTTTGTGCACATTATTGATATAATAAATATCATTATTGGACTTTTACCTAGTGTCTGACGTGGTGTCTGAGGGCGCAAGGGTGCGAGGAAGCACTGAAACTGTCACAGTACTTATTTCGGTGGTATGACACCACTGTCAGCCGCCATATTGAACTTTCCAACGGTCTTTGTTACTTATGGGCCCATCTTCAAGAAATTTGGTACGCGGGTTTCCAACGCTAACTGAATCCTACTTACATACATATATACGCCCATAGCCTGCAGCTCGGTCACCAACGCCTCCCACATTGTTGGCTGCCTGCCTATATAAAGCCGTCCGTCGCTCCAGTCTCTACATTCCCTTCCTTGCTTTGCCACGGGATTTACGTCTCCCTGTTGATAACTACAGCCTTTTTATTTAATCCACGGCTTCTCCGTTGTTTTATTGTTCATTTATTACATTTATTTATAACATGTCTATCGAGGTGATCACCATCGATCAAAGAACTGTCACTTACCGAGTGGTTTCCATGCCCGGAGATGGCAACTGCCTTTTCCATTCTCTTTGTTACATATTGCACAGCCATATCAGGCTCACTCTTGATATCATTGTTTCTTATGTATTGAATGATTGGGACAGGTTCAAGGTGCGGACTGATGACAGTACAGGAGATAATTATACTACACAGGAGCACTAGAAGAGTGAAATGCTTAAGCCCTTCACCTATGGTTCTGCATGTGAGTTGATGGCTGCCGCTGAATTGTTCGGTTGTCGCTTTCAAGTGTACCGAAATGGCCAAATATTTTACACCTTTCGACAACCGCCAATGCCTCTTAAACATCCGATTCACAGGTGACGATTTGAGTAATGGATACTTTGATGTTTATGAATGTTTAAACTCTCAAAAGCTGGATGTGAAGTTATCGATGAAACCGGTTGTATACAACGCTTGACAGATGCCGAATGTCTCTTCAACACAAGTCCTACAAATTGTGTGAAACAAACCATGAAACTCAATGATTATGACAGCAGCAATCCAAGCTGTGAGATTTGAAACAAGATTATTGCATGGCCAACTGTACATTGCATCAAGAGTAAGCTACAGCTTGGTCATATTACAACCGGAGGGCCGAACTCACAATGTGGTATACAAGGAGATAATTATTGGTATATTTTCGCTCAGTTTAAAAAGGTTTAATTTTCTTTTTAATAAAACATTTTGAAAAGTTTGTATTTTGTAGTAGTAACAATAAGAGCAGGCACTACTGTTTTCATCAAATCTGCAACCTCTTGATTACAAGTCAGCAGTCCTTACCACTGTACAACTGAAATGGTCATGTCAATGATCTACACTAACCCGATTTCTTTTTCTTCAGTTATATTTTTGAATAAAAGCGCACTTGTTTTGATATACGTGTACCTTTTGTGAATGTGTTTATTTCATATTTGGAATTCACACATTATACACTTCATGTCAAAATTTTGTTGTTAGTACTAAAACATGAAAAGTTTGTGTTTTAGGTATGTTTTCATCATTTCCTGTCATACTACACTTACATGGATCATTGTAGACACGAAACTCACTTGAAATGCATGTGTTTCAAATAACGATATATTATTTACCCTATACAACTCCAGGCACATCACACCAAGATAAACAAGGCTTGAGCTGGGAGCGCTTTTGGTTGGTGGGCAGTGGGCGGTACAAAAGGTATCTTACAATTCAGTCATGGGGGAGCTTCACTTCAGTTTACATGTGTTGTAGTTTGTTTTGGACTTAGTTTTTTTTTTATTAAAGTTTACAGTTAGTGCAGTTTTATATATTGTGTGTAGAGTTAATGATATTGCTGCCTGAAGGGTCTCTAGCTCTGGATGGGGAATTGGTGAGCCAGTCTATTCATCCCTCAAACTGAAAGTGGTTGAACCTTGACAAGGGAAGGCCGACAGGTTGATGAACTAGGATTCAAAAGGATGTGGTGGTCCTAAGAGTGGGTCAGTAGTGTCAATTGTTTAGTGATAAAGAGATACATTAAGTGTTAGCAGTATACAAGCCAGTCAGGCAAGAACCTGGCTCTCACAGCTGTGGGCGGCTGAATAAGAGTGATAAAGTCTCCTATTTAGCCAGGAAAGGCTTCAGATGTTTGCTGAATGTGGGAGTCCTACTTTTGTTGCATTGCGGCTGTAACAGAGACATCATTTGTTTAAAAGTTTTGAGGCTGCTTTATGTACCCATAACTGATCTTTATACTGTGAGTTGAGAGAGCCTTGTTCGTTTTTTATCTTCATTTTTCTTTTAATATTTTGTGATTGTTGGTTTTTCTGTGGATTTATTACCATTTACTTTTGTTAATGTATATAATTGCAAAACTCAGAATCATGTGCTCTTTTTTGTAAGGAACTGTAAAATAAACATCAACCTTCTTTTTTTTCATTTTTATATCTGCCAACCTTTTTATTGTCTGCTTTTTACTACCTTCAGTCCTGAACTACTAGCAGGACATCTGCATCTGCAGGTGGCCAGTGACTCGTAAATCCATACGCATTAGCAAAAAGAAATAAACTGTGAAAAGCAAAGAAAACGGCAATACTCACAAATACAACTCCAAATGACTTCAATAAAAACACTTCCTACACTCCTGTTTCACTGGAAAGAGAGATCAAGAGAGTTTTTTTTCATAAACTATTTCTTTCCAAAAATGTTTTGTTCATTAATTTTATATTTACTATATACAGTAAATGTTTGTAACCTACATCTTCCCCTGTATGTTAAGCTTGAGGGGGAAGGGCCAGCTAACGCTGCAGCTTTGGAACCGCCTCCTAGGTTTAATAATCCTGCAGAATCCACAGGGCTAATGCTGCGATCTTGGTGTACAGTAATCCCTCCTCGATCGCAGACGTTGCGTTCCAGAACCCCCCTGCGATAGATGAAAATCCGCGAAGTAGAAACCATATGTTTGTATGGTTATTTTTATATATTTTAAGCCCTTATAAACTCTCCCACACTGTTAACATTATTAGAGTCCTCTAGACATGAAATAACACCCTTTAGTCAAAAGTTTAAACTGTGCTCCATGACAAGACAGAGATGACAGTTCTTTCTCACAATTAAAAGAATGCAAACATATCTTCTCTTCAAAGGAGCGCCGTCAGGAGCAGAGAATGTCAGAGAGAGAGAGAGAGATAAAAGCAAACAATCAAAAAATCAATACGTGCTTTGAAGTATGCTGAAGCACTGCGATAAAGCGGCATTTTGTATCCTCTCTTGGCAAACAGCCTCTGTGCAAACAGCCCCTCTGCTCACACCCACTCTGTCAGGCGCAGAGAATGTCAGAGAAGGTGAGAGAGAGAGAAAAGCAAACAATCGAGCACCGCGCGGGAAGCATATCTTATATCATTGAGGAGTTTTAGTTAATATGTAATACATGCTCTGATTGGGTAGCTTCTAAGCCATCCGCCAATAGCGTCCCTTGTATGAAATCCACTGGGCAAACAAACTGAGGAAGCATGTACCATAAATTAAAAGACCCATTGTCCGCAGAAATCCGCGAACCAGCGAAAAATCCGTGATATATATTTAGATATGCTTACATTTAAAGTCTGCGATACAGTGAAGCCCCGAAAGTCGAAGCGCGATATAGTGAGGGATTACTGTATTGCTTTGTTTATCAACTCTCCGTTGGATTTGTGAACTCTGTAAATTCTAGTATTTTGTTTTGGTTTTTGGACTTGTGGTGTGCTTAAAAGGAATAAGATTTTTTGGACTATTCATTGATTTGCTATCTTTTTTTGCCTTTGTTAAGACATATCTTCTTGAATATTTGAGTTTTGGGTATGCTGATTTTGAGAAAATTACCTGATTGGGACTTTTGAAGCCTAATCCTGGAGGTAAAGCCTGTGCATATGGGTTTTGAGAACTGGGTAGAATGCAAGACAAGGAAGTATTTATTTCCTTGTACTCTGCATACAGCCCCAATTTCAAAAAAGTTGGAATGCTATGTAAAATGTAAATAAAAATAGAATGCAATGATTTGCAAATTTCATAAACCCATATTTTATTCACAATTGAACATTTAAAATATATCAGATGTTTAAACTGTGAAAATGTACCACTTTATGAAAAGAGTAAGGTCATTTTGAAACACAGCCATGTTGAACATTGTGCAGCATTGCCTCTTCTTTTAACAACAGTCCATAAACATCTGGGCACTGAGGAGACCAGTTGCTGGATTTTTAGGAGATGAATGTTGTCCCATTCTTGTCTGATATAGGATTCTAGCTGCTCAACAGTCCTGAGTCTTCATTGTTGTACTTTTCGTTTCGTCATGTTTCAAATGTATTCAGTTGGTGAAGGGTGTGGTCTGCAGGCAGTCAAGATCAGCACCCGGACTTTTCTATAGAGTGGTCCAGATCTAATTATGCAAGTTTCATTACACTATAACCTATTAAGTTTATTACATAGAAGAATCTCCCGAAAAATCTCAGACCATCAAGATGTGTGTGAACTGACGACATGAAGAATCGTCTTTGCGCCGAACTGGAATCGTCCCCGCATTAATCAAAGTCATCTGCAAAATTAGATCTGGACCACCCTGTACTATGAAACCATGCTGTTGTTATAGATGCAGCATTCGGTTTTGTCATTGTCTTGCTGAGGATGGGAGCATATGTTGCTCTAAAACCTATACTTTTCAGCATTGATGGCGCCTTTCCAGATTTGCAAATTGCCAATTCCAAGGGCACTAATGCACCCCCATACCATCAGAAATGCAGGCTTTTGACCTGAGCACTGATAGCAAGCCGGATGGTCCTTCTCCTCCTTAGTCCAGAGGACTTGGTGCCCATTTTTTCCAAAAAGAATTTCAAATTTTGATTTGTCTGACCACAGAACAGTTTTCCACTTTGCCTCAGTCCATTTTAAATAAGTTTTGGCCAGAGAAGATGGCAACATTTCTGGATCATATTCACTTGTGGCTTCTTCTTTGCATGATAAAGCTTTAACCTGCATGTGTGGATAGCATGGTTAACTCTGTTAACAGACAATGATTTCTGGAAGTGTTCCTGAGCTCATGCATTGATTTCCTTGACAGAATCAGTCCTGTTTTCAATGCAGTGCCTCCTGAGGTTTGAAGATCACAGGCATCCAATATTGATTTTCGGCCTTGTCCCTTATGCACAGAGATTCCTCCTGATTTTTCTTTTGATGTTATCATGTATTGTAGATGATAAGATATTCCAAGTCTTTGCAATTTTATGTCAAAGGAAAATTATTCTGAAAAAAGCTGCTCTTTTTATACCCAGTCATGTTACTGACCTGTTTCCAATTAACCTGGTTATGTTCCTAAAGCTGTTTCTTTTTAGTATCACTTTCTTTTTCAGACTTTTGTTTCTCCCATCCCAACTTTTTTGAGATATGTTGTTGTGATCAACTTCAAAATGAGCTACACATTTTCACGAAATAGTAAAATGTGTCATTTTCAACATTTGATGTTTTCTATGTTCAATTGTGAATAAAATATGGGTTTACAGTATGAGATTTGCAAATCATTGCATTCTGTTTTTATTTACATTTTACACAGCATCCCAACTTTGAAGGAATTAGGGTTGTACATAAAAATAAATAATCTGCAAACCCTTGAATATTGATTATATTTTGACTTGTGCCAAGTCTCCTGTTTGCAGTTAATAGACCAACATATTGTAACTACAGGTGACTGTCCAGAAAGTCCAGACAGGTCCTTTCACAAGGACATAATATCTCCTATTTAATTGAATATGCAGCAGGAGTATAGGTGAGATTAAGATGTGCACAGTCTTTTGCTGGAAATGGCTAAGTGGCTAAGCTGGGTCATTATGATATGCATCTGAATATCTAAAAGCCTAACTGAAATAAAAAATGCAAGGTAATGAAAATGCCAGAGTGCTAGAAAGCAAAAAACACAGTATTTCAATAATTCTCAAAAAGTGTTATGTCAATATGGTCAATATCACAATATCTGAATGTCTGACAGCAAGTCAGATACTTTACCATAGGGGTTTAGATTTGTTTTATTGCATAATAACTGAAAATATTTATTTTTTGTTTTGGCATTTCTAACGCATTCCAAAAAAATTCTGATCATTAGAAGTCCTGGGATATTTGAATTTGAGACTGAGTGGACTACCTGATTTGAACATGTACACTGAAGTAAAACAGGACAATATAGTGCTTCAGGGGCTACTGCTGGTGCCCCAAGGACTTGTGTTCTATTCCGCAATTTCTCTGTGTGGGTATTCTATTCACTTAGTGAGTTTTATGCAAGGACTCTTCCCCGACCCAAAGTTACTCATTGTAAGGTCAATTAAAAATAAATTTAGTTACTTCTTCATAATCACAGTATATACATGTATTAATTTGCCACATAAAAAGTGTGTTCTAAACTGATTTTTTTTAAAATAAATTTGAAAAATATCCCATCTGTTCTTGCAGTTTACACTGAGGTTAATGGGTATACACATCCATAATTGAATTCAAAAGTCTTAAAAGTTACTAAAAAACATCTCTGAAGTAGCAAATCATTCTGCATTTATAAGGCATCCTTGTGATAAGGAAGGAAGGAAGGAAACTAGAAAAATGTATTTTATTACAGATTAGTGGAACTTTTTACCTGAGATAAGAATACATTTCTTTTTTGCTTGTCTGCTTACAACCGCCATAGTGGTTGGAATGCTACGACAACCCAACAAGCCCCCAAAGCAAAGCTATTTTTCTGTTTAAAATCTTACATTTGCTTCTGCAATTCTGTTTCTGTAGTTGTTGCGTTCTGCCATGGCTTGTAACAACAGGCAGATGTGCGCTCAAATAATATAATAGTGTTAAACGGTTAAACTGGCCCATGTGTTTGTGTGTGTGTGTTTATCTGTTAATGTGTTCCTGTCCATGTGTTGTTCCTGCTTGAAGCTTGCTACTATAATCTCCAGCTACCCCACGATCCTGCCTAGGAAAAGGGGTTAGGAAGATGGAAGGATTATTATTATCAATAATTTTGTGCCTATAACAGAGAAAAATATATGAATATATTAATCATCTTCCTAGCATTTGTCCCACATTGACACAGGGTCTGCTTTTTGGCATACCACTTTCCACTTGATCTGGTCCAGGGCATCTTCGTGGGGTGGCATTGACTTTGAACATATCATCCCTCAATTGATCGAGTCAGCATTATTTTGGGCACCAGCATTGCCGCTTTCACTGTGGGCTGAGGCGCAAGAATATCTTTGCCATGGACTGCTTGTTGTTATGCATCAATGGCCATATCATTGGAAATGCACTATTCTATTTAAATATGGTAAAGGAACGGAAGATATTAAGGACAGCATTTAATAATAATGACAATAATAATGAATGGAATGGTGGCACAATGGTAGCATTGCTTTCTTGCAGTGAAGGAGACTGGGATTCACATATGCCTGGAGTTTGAAAATTCTCGCTAGATGTTCTGGATTCTTCCTACAGTCTAAACACATGCAGGAAAGGTGGATTGGCATTGTTAAAGTGTCCTGTGTCTGTGTGTGTATGTGTTCATCCATCAGACTGGCACCCTGTCAAGTGATTGTAGTTGCCTTGCTGGGACTGACTCCAGTTGTCCTACAACTTTACCCTGGATAAGCAGGCTAGGAAGACAGGCATCCATTCATCCACCCATCTATCTATTCAGTTTTTGTCACCTAATTACATACTATGACCCTGCTCAATATTCTCTGTCACTGAAGCACCCGTGTACATTATTAATCTGCCAGCAGGAAGCAATCTTTATGATATAAAGAAATAAGCTTCCATATAGTGATAGAATAAAAGTGATCATAAGTGTGCCTTTTTTCAGTTATTATTGTCAAGAACAGAGACATCAATTCACATCTGAATATATCAAAATTAAATATTATCAATATTAGGAGCTTGGCAATAACTTGGTCAATGTAAATCCATGCCTCTGTGGCCAAGTTCCTCCTCCCCATGCCACAGGCAGCAACAATGACAGTCTCCATGGGGCTGAAACTTTGCCAGTGGAGAAGACAAACAGGGTAGCTGGTGAATTGATGCACCCAGCAGTCTCCTTTTAAAATGGCTGAATCTCACAACAATGGTTTGCATTTTAACCTTCTTAAAACAACACAGACTTGCTGTTTTGCAATGTGTGTAGTACTTCAGTACTCAAATATATTTGTGGCTTAAAAAATAAACATGTTTGGTATGTTTTAAGGCTTTTCATTCAAGTATGGACCTGTGTACCCTTTAGAACCATTGTAAGCTGCAAGAACAGACCAAATATTTTTAAAATTTATTAAACACATTTCACTTTAGAACATTATTTTATGTGGCAAATTAATATTTATCATGATTGTGAAGACATAAAGTCCACTTGATAAATACCAAACCTTTATTCATTGTATACAGTTTTCGGGGAAACAGAGTGTTTATCAGCTGTGGACTTCTGTAACAGAAGTGGAGGGTTAAGAAATGACCAGAGGGAAGTGTTATTTTTTAAGTAATTAATGCAGAAGAATAATGTGGAGAAAACAAGGGAAAATTTTTTGTCATAAAAGGGATTTCACTCACTACAATAAAAAAGCTACTAAAATTACAGAATCAGATAAATTAAGAAAATTTTAAGTATAACCACTGCGGTGGGCTGGCGCCCTGCCTGGGGTTTGTTTCCTGTCTTGCACCCTGTGTTGGCTAGGATTGGCTCCAGCAGACCCCTGTGACCCTATAGTTAGGATATGGCGGGTTGGAGAATGGCTGGATTAAGTATAACCATCTTATTACGACCATAACAAAAATCATTAAAATCACTTTCAAACATTTCTTCTACATGTTACTGAGTGGCTTTAGACATAATGAATGTGAAATAAACAAAAAGATCAGCAATTAAATATTTTAAAAGAGTCCATTCATTCATCACAACAATTAAAAACTGTCTGCTATGGTTATTTAAACACAATTAACATCTCCACACATTTTGCACGCCTCCAAGCCAATTTTTACCTTAAGAAATTACCTAATTTGACATAAAAGGTCCCATAAATGAAATTATATTAAATGGAGAGAAAAACAGAAGATACTGATGCACCCAATACACACTACACCGACTAATGTCTTTTAAAATGGCATATGTCATTAAAAGAAAATTAAAGAGATGATTACTGCCATAAGGCTTTCTAAAACTGTAGGTCTTTACTACAATAGAATATACAATGAGAAACCATCAACTAAAATCCCTAGGAAGCACAGCAAGAAGCCTTAAACCAGTATTACTGTAAAGGTGCAATCCTGTGCTGAATGTGCCTCAGCTGTTTAACACCATAAAAAGACACTTAACCGCAAAAAATCAGCTGTGAAACTGTCACAGAATTTCAATAACAATATGATGCTTGATGCATAATTCATTCTGAGCTATTAAAATAGGCTCCCCTTTTATCTCACTAAGGCATCATCTATCACAGAACTCACACTTCGGATAAGAAAGGAAGGACAGATGCACATCTATTTCATCATTAATATTTCAAAACTCAAAATTGTTTTATCAGTGGGTTGAAAATGAAATGGAGAAATGTTATCTCATCTTTTAAAGTGATTACTAAACTATTCCTTCGTCACATTTAAAGATCACCCTGAAAGTATATATTTGGAAATTAGAAGAAATACTGCACCAAACAAAGTATTCACCACTTGGAAGATTTCACATTTTATTGTTATATTACATTGAATCACAGTGGATTTCATTGTTTTTTTCTTGACTCTGAAAAACAGAAAAAGGTTCTTTAATGTCAACATGAAAAAGATTAGTGCAAATTGGTCTAAATTAATTATAATTATAAAACACAAAATAATGAATTGACTGCATAGGTATTCACCCTCTTCAAGTCAGTATTTAGTAGACGGACCTTTGGCAGAGATAACAACCTTGCGTCTGTGTGCTCAGGTTCCTGCCATTTTATCTCCATTCTTCTTTGCAAAACTGCACAAGCTCTGCCAGGTTGCAAAGGGATTGTGAGTGAAAAGCCTTTTTCAAATCCAGTCACAAATTCTCAATTAAGATCTACCTGACTAGGTGTCACTTCAGGTCATAAATGTTGTTTTTAATCCATTCACGTGTGGCTTTGACATTATGCTTAGGAGAAGATTTGTTTTCCAGTAAGATTCTTGCAGACTATATTCAGTTTCTTCCAGTTTTTCTCTGTATTTTGTTGCATTCATTTTACTGTTTACCCTCACACGCCTTTCTGGGCCTGCTGCAGATTCATAATGAAATGGTGTGTTTTTGATAAAGCATGGCATGTAGAAATGGCTAGAAAGGTTCATTTTGGCCCCATCAGACCATAAAATCTTATCTTAACTGACTTCAAAGTCTATGTGCAGTCTGGCAAACCCTAGCTGAGTTGTCTTGAGCATTTTTTTTAACAGTTGCTTTCTCTTTACCACTCTTCCATAAAGCAGTGATTGGTGAAGCACTTAAGCAGCAGTTGCTCTCTCAAACTTGTAACTCCATCAGCATTATCATAGGTCTCTTTGTAGCCTCCCTCACTAGCCTTCTTGCACGATCACTCAGCTTTTGTGTATGGCCTTCTCTAGACAGATTTACAGCTTCATCACACACTCTTCATATTTCTTACTAATGGATTTAATTGGACTTTAAGGGATTTTCAGTGACTTGTATATTTTCTTGTCTTCATCCGCTGACTTGTGCTTTTCATTCTCATTTTTACAGAGCTGCTTGGAATGTTCTTTTGTCTTTATTGTGTAGGTTTGGCCACAATACTAACTCGCCAAGTTTGATCTTTCAGATAAGGTGCATTTATACCACAATCAAGTGAAACACCTTGACTACAGAAAGGTGATCTTAGTTTAACTAATAATGTGACTTTTAAAACCAATTAGCTACACAAGTAATATTTTAGTGGTGTCATATTAAAAGGGGGTGAACACTTATGCACTTAATTATTTGTTGTTTTATATTAATAAATTAGACCACTTTGCAGAGATCTGTTTTAACTTGTACATTAAATGGTCTTTTTCTGTTGATCAATGTCAAGAAAGCCAAATTAAATCCACTGTGATTCAATGTGATATAACAATAAAATGTGAAAACTTCCAAGGGGTTGAGTACTTTTAAATGTCAGTGTGACTACAAAGGTACCATTCATTCATTATTAGAAAATCTGATGTATAACTGGACTTTTTTTTTTACACTTGATACAATATGCAGATGATTTGTAAAAAACTAAAATGTAACTGCTAAGTCAATCCATGCATGCATATTGTATACATTTAAACATTAAAATCTAAAATTGTTGTAAAGACAGACAACACCATCCCAGTAAATATAGATAGCAGTAACTGTTTCTCAAAGGGAGACTGAAAAGCCCAAAAGTGAAGTGCACTGCCTGGTGATCACTTACTAATATAGCCTTATCTGTCTTTTTCTTACTGCACAAGGGTGGAACCCAGCATGGCCTTCTGCTGGTGTAGCCCATCTGGTTCAGAACCCAACATATTGTCTGTTCAGACATACCCTTTTGCCCATCACTAATATAAAACAGTTGTTATTTGAAACTGTACTTTTGGTATTCATGCTGTTCTTGTAAGCATGAATGCATCTCACCATGCTCTGGAAACCTCGGGTTATTCGTGCCCAAAGAGCTGCTCCTTGCATGATACTTTTTGCTTAGTGCCTTATTCTTTGTAAACTCCATAGAGACTACTGCAAGAGACCAGCTATTTCAGAAATGCTGGAACATTTTGTGGCACAAATCATAATCATACCACGGCCAAAAGTCAATGCCTTTTGCCCAGTCAATTAAATCACTTGATCATGCCAGATTTCCACATAAATTGAATTGTCGCAACATGAATGGTTGTTTTAAATAACAAGCCAGTGAACTTGAAAAAGCAGCTACCCAGTGTAAATCAGAAAAACACTTAAATAAATGGCAAATATTTTATACATATTTCAAAACATGGGTCTTGTTTTAATGTAAATTATATTAAGTCAACTTATACTTATGAGCAGAGTATAGTTTAAAAGTCTTTTGATGCAAAGGAAGAAAATGTTTTTACATGTTAATCAACACTTACCCTCATCTCCAGAACCAGATGCTGCATCTGTAAATAAAGACAAACAAATTATTTTAATTATACATCTTTAACTAAATAATTATTCACAAGGGTTATAAGATATACAGTAAATAGCAGGGGAAGAAGCTGACATTTATATCAGCTTTACAAAGAGCAAAAATCTCATGCACAATAGCAGAAAACTCAAGAATATACAGTATTCTCAGGCATTTATCCTGTGATGTCTGGGTTAGGAGCAACACCACAAACTGCTGCTGTTCTCTTAACAAGTGACTATGTATTAAAACCTTGCCACACAATTACTATGCAGCTTTACTAATACTGAAACTGTTCAAAAACAGTACTCAGAGGAAAACCCTTATAGACACTGGTCAGGTCAGGTCGGGTCAGTTCAGGTTGGGAAGCATGCATTGGTACATCATGTTGTCACACCCACCACACAACGAAGCAGTTCAGGATCCTGGATGGCAACCCCCCCAGGCAGACTCGTGGTCCAGTCCTACCCTCCAGAAATGACCCTGTATGTGCCACAGCCAGATGTTACTTGGGAGTCCCATTGGCCTGTTTCAGCCTCTCTACGTCCTCAACAAGGAGGATGTTGTGAGCCGGATCACCCTCACGGAATCGCGCCACATGGCCATAGTGCCATATCTGACACTTCCTCATAGTGCAGGTAATGTGTCTCATCCGAGACTCCATGAGCAACCACTCATTCAACACAAAGTCAAACCAGCAGCATCCATGGATTCTCTGAAGAGACAGAGTATCAAAGGAGTGCAGTCCTCGTCTCAGGTCACTGGACAGCGTCTATGTCTCTCAACCATATACCAAGACAGGAAGCACCAGGACTGTAAAGACTTGGATCTTCATTCTTTTGCATAGATATCAGGAGCACCACACACCCCTTTCCAGCGACCTTATGACGCCCCATGCTTTTGCAATCCATCTATTGACTTCATGGAAATAGTCACCAAAGACATGAATGTCACTGCCAAGGTAAGTAAACCTCTTGACAATGTTTACACTCTTTCTGCAGACAGACACACTGCTAATGGCTGTTCCTAAGAGGTCATTAAAAGCCTGGATCTTGGTCATGATCCAGGAGACTCATAAGCCCAGACACTCAGACTCCTCGCTCAGTCTCTTGAGAGCCCTGAGCAGAGCTTCCAATGACTCTGCGAAGATCATAGCATCGTCGGCAAAGTCAAGATCATTG